>NC_051069.1:83657409-83957409 GCF_004664715.2 Peromyscus leucopus
TTCTCTGAGGGAGACCAGCTCTTTGAAGTCACAGTGCACTTAGCCATCAGTGTTCCTATCTGGCCACGGTGCTGGTCCTCACTGAGGCAAGGCAATGTTCATTTCTTGGAAGAGTGTCACACTATGCATTCCAAGTTTGCTTCACAAAATGTCCCTGCTCTTTCTACAAGTTTCCCCACTGCTTATCTCTCAGTGGAAGTGTCACCCGGAGTAGTTCAGACCTCAGCCCACACTCATAGCGCTGCTGAGAGATCGCTTAAATGGCTTTTTGACTGACGTGCCAAGGGATTTCAATTTTGTCACCAGAAGAACAGTCAAGTTCTTACATGCATGGGCAATAACAACGAAGCCATGCCACTACATGACCAACAAAAATTGAGGACCTATCCCAATTGCAGAGACATCAAAGTGAAAAGTCAAGCAGGCCTTTAAATTGATGAAATATGGTAATCCTTACTTCCTGTTTATTTTCCATTATTCAATGTTTTTGCTATTTTTAAGACAGATGATGTCTGTGTGGTCTCCCTCCTGTACTGCTGAGGATATTTAAGGCTATGAGTTTTTCTACGATGACAACTCCTGCAGTAGTAGTTGTTTTTTTTTTTTCATATCAATTATTATTCTTTTCATTGCATTTCAATAGAGTTCAAACTCGGTTTTAATTTCCATTATACCAGGCATTATCCTTTTATTCTTCAGCTGCTGTTTCTGGGACTTTCCAGTCTCCGCTTATCATCAGATTGGGTTATGCTGTGTGATTTACCTCGTAAAGTTCCACCACAAAAAGATAAGATCAGCCCAAAAAGATAAGATTAGCTCAGTGATAGAAACTGTTTAGCACACAGTAAGCCTTGAGCTGGCGTTTGAGTCTGGCACCAAAGCCTTTCTTTAAAGTGGTAAGACATCCACTGCGGTACCACGTGTCACTCATTTTATGGATTTTTGTATAATATTTATTCAAGGAAAATGAAGTAGACGAAAACCTAATAGGCTAAAACTTTGAATCAGCTCAATTAATGGTTTCATTCAGTTCCTCCCTGTCTTACTGTGTTTCCTCTGGTTCTGAGAAAGTGGGAAAGCAGGCAAGTTGCAAGTTCACGGCGCTGATAACATGGAGTCTGAAGAGGATGCTGGGTCCTCTGGTGGGAGTGGCTGAAAGAGGCCAGGAAGGAAACTCACCCTGTTTTCTTTTCCTCCTGTGCTGGAGGAGGCACATTACATGCAGCCTGTGACTATTCTATGACTTTTGTACATCTCGATAAATATGGTTTTTCTTCTTTTTATAGTTTTTTAATGCAACCACACGGTACTCAGGACTGTTTCTTCTCTCTTTCCCTGTTGCCTTTCTCGCCCACAGGCATTGATCTGAAACAAATATTGATTCCACCTCTAGACCTGCCTGTGGAAACTGCTTCATGTTCCTGCTCCTGCTCTTCTGTTTTCCAGGAGGCTGCTTTAAGTGACAGTTTAATCTAACAGAGCTGTGGATTAACACGCTCATGAAGAACCCAGCACAGGTCACGCACAGGTCAGGGAGACTTCCTCCTTATAGTTACTCACCCTAGAAAGCGTGACCTTTAAATGTCACAGCAGCAGAGAAAGAGGAATCTAGAGGCCCATGCAGAAGGCTTTCAGAGCCATGGCTGTGGCTAGCTGTCCTTCTCGCCAAAACCTAGGCTCAAAACCCCCAGACTAACCAAGGAAGGGGGGGGGGCGAGTAGCTATAATTTCACCTGACCCGGAAGAGCATCCTCTACTTCTCACCTTGCATCTTCTCAGCTGCTGACGCCAGCTTTGAATCCCACAAAGTAGTACTTACTTCCTAACCGCTTGATGCCGATATTTTTTTTATATATAGCATTACAGAACTTTAATTGAGGACATTTACATTGCCAAAACTGGAAAATAGCATTTTTTGTTGACACGGTGTTATTAGTGCTGTTTTGTAGTCTCAGTACAGAAGTTAAAAACTTGTATTCTAATGGAAGGCCTTAACAAGGCTCAATAACTATGTTACTTTCGAAGCTTGAGAAAATATGTGCAATACAACCCTATTGACATATAAGAAAATATCCTGAGGCTGTGTTGTCTTGTTTACCTATGAGTAAAAGGCCATGTTAAGAAGTGGGTCTGAACATCAGTCTACAGTAATGTTGCCGATTCCCGGCAACTAACACTGGGCATACTAAAAGCACTGCCAGACATTTGCTTGCTTCTTTTCTTTTCTTATTTTTTAATTAAATCTATTTCTGTATGGACAGCAGTTTCTCCTCCTTCCTGTCCTCTCATTCCCTCCCCCAACCTTCCCTCTGCCCTGCCCCCGATGTTGGTTGTGTTTTTACTCTTGGCTCTTTGGTTCTTCTGGCTGGGGCCCGCCACCCAGCTCCCAAATAAATCACACATGAAGGCTTATTCTTAGTTATAAATGGCTGGCTTTAGCTTGACTTGTTTCTTGCCAACTTTTCTTAGCTTAAATTATCCCATCTAACTTTTGCCTCTGGGCTTTTACCCTTTCTTACTTCTGTATATCTTACTTTCACTCTTATTCTGTGGATGGCTGGGTGGCTGGGTGGCTGGGTGGCTGGCCCCTAGCATCCTCCTCTCCTTGTTCTCTTGTTCTTTCTTCTTTTCTCCCAGATTTTTCCTTCTATTTATCCTCTGTGCCTGCCAGCCCTGCCTATCCTTTCTCCTGTCTTGCTATTGGCCGTTCAGCTCTTTATTAGACCAATCAGATGTTTTAGACAGGCAAAGTAACACAGCTTCGCAGAGTTGAACAAATGCAACATAAAAGAATGCAACACATCTTTGCATCATTAAACAAGTGTTCCACAGCATAAACAAATGTAACACATCTCAAAATAATATTCTACAACATACTCCAATCCACTCCTCTTCTGTTTTTGTTCAGAAAGGGACAGACCTCCCATGGGTATCAATAAAACATACCATATCAGGTTGCAGTAGGACCAAGCACCTTCCCTTGTATTGAGGCTGGGCAGAGCAATCCAGTATGAGGATAGGTTCCCAAGAGCCAGCCAAAGCATTAGGGGCAACCCCTGCTCCCACTTAGGAGTCCCACAAGCAGACCAAGGGACACAACTGTCGCACATATGTGGAGGGCCTAGGTCGGTCCCATGCAGTCTCCCTGGTTGTTGGTTCAGACTCTGTGATCTCCTATGAGCTCAGGGTAGTTGCTTCTGTGGGTTTCCTTGTGGTGTCCTTGACACCTCCAGCTCCTACAATCCTTCCTCCCTCTTCATCAGGATTCTCCATGCTCTGCCTAATGTCTGGCTGTGGGTCTCTGCATCTGTTTCCATCAGTTACTGGGTGAAGCCTCTCTGATGTCAGTTGAGGTAGTCACCAATCTGAGTATAGCAGAATATCATTAGGCATCATTACATTCACACTTTTTTTCTCCAGTCATGTTTGGTTCTATCCTTGGTCTCTGGGTTATCCAGCCTCAGGGTCCTGGCACTCCAGGTAGTGTCAGGGATGGGCTCACTCTCATGGCATGGGTCTCAGGCTAAACCAGTCATTGGTTGGCCACATCCCATAGGCAGGGTAGACTGTAGGTCAAGGTCATGTGGTTGGGTTGGTGTCTCAGTCCCCCCATTGGAAGTCTTACCTGGTCGCAGGAGATGGCCAGTTCAGGCTACATGTCCATTATTGCTAGGAGTCTTAGCTGTGGTCATCCTTATAGAATCCTGGGAGTTTCCTTGTACCAGGTTTCTACCTCACCCAAAATGATGCTGATATCTTAACCCTTATTCTTTGTGAGGAAACCTATGTGTGTGTGCATATATAGAGAGAGATACATAGGTATCTTTATGTTTATTATACCTCTCTTCACAAAAGCTAAGACATGGAAACAGCCTAAGTGACTTAATTACTTTTCTTGTCATTCTGACAACATGCACATCAAAAACAATGTGAGAGAGGATTTCTTTTAGCTCCCAGTTTCATGGTAGGGTAGGTATAGCAGCAGGCCCATCAGTTCTGGGTTCATGACTCACATCTAGGCACCTGACCAAAAGCAGAGAGGTATGGTAGTATTTTATTTGTACTGAAAAGTGATTTTATTTGTATGTTAATAAATAAAGTTGCTTGGGGGTCAGAGCTAATAGCAAGCCATAGCAGAGCTGGGCATTCATGGCACACGCCTTTAATCCCAGCACTTGGTAGAAGAACTAGGTAGATCTCTGTGTGGTCAAAGATACAGCCAGCATTGGAGACACACGCCTTTAATCTCAATACCATAGAAGACCTGGAGGGCTGTACAAACAGGCAGTGACAAGGCAGTCGTGTGTTTGGGTTTACAACCAATGAGAAGGCAGAACAGAAAGACTATATAAAGACAAACACACAGGAAGTAGGCCACTTTTCGGAGAGGTCTCTTGGCTAGCTCAGCAGGTGGGTAAGGCTCTTAGCTCTAATCTCTTGGCTTTCTTTTTTGCATTGGTTCTGTGTTTTTTATTTAATAAGACGGTTGGTTACATCTACAGAGAAGTCTTGGTCTTGGAACTAGAACAGGACTATAATCCATAAGGCCCACCCCCCCAGTGACTCATTTTCTCTGGTGAGTCCCACTCTCACTTCTTAAAGGTCTTAATTAACCTCCCATGGAAGTGCCAACAGCTTGGGACCCACTGTTCAAACACATGAGCCTCTAGGGAATGTTTCAACAAAAGGATAACATTAGGTGTCCATCAGCTGGTGAACAAATAAAGAAAATGGGGCACACGTACTCAGTGGAACACAATTCATCTATTATTTTTTAAGATAAAATATTGTCATGTGTAACACCATGGATGGGACTGGAGATGGTTATGTTAAATAAAGGATCTGAACACAAAAGACAGGCTCTGCATGATCTCAGCCATTTGTGTAATAGGTGAAAAGTCAACCTCACAGAAGCTGAGCACAGAGTGATGGCTGTCAGAGACTGGGGGACATGGGACAAGGGAAGTGTGGGAAGGTTAATCAGTGGGCACAAAATTACTGTTGGTAGGAGTGGGAAGTGCTGCTGTGCCAGTGCAAGTGACTGTGGATGACAATTACGTGCCACATATCACCTTAAAAACATAAACAAATGGGTTTTGAAAGTTTTTACCATAAAGAAAAGACAAAAATTTTGAGGATATAGGTATGTTTATCATTACTTTAACTTGATACTAAATGTTTGCATGTGCTGAAACATGACATGGTACCCCACTAGTGTGTACAATTCTTATATGATTATGCATCTGTTTAAAAATAAGTGCATCAATTTTTAAGAGACAAAGGAAAATGATTCCAGTACCTGTTTGCAGTGAGTTGTGAAAGTAGAAGATTAAAAAATGTAGAATTTTAGTTATCTAATTATTTGTTTGGCCATCAAGTTCTCTAATTTTTTCTTGATCATTCTTCAGCAATGTCCAGTATTAGCTTGGGTATCTCATATCCACAGTATACCATCAGCTCTTCATAGCCATTGATTCCGCATACACAGATTCAACCAACATGAGTTAAAAATATTCTGGGAAAATAGCGTTATACAGTTCCTGGTGTGACTGTATAGTTGGGAGTCTTGATGTGCTTTCTACTGCCATAATAAAGCACCACGGCTGAAAGCAACTTAGGAAGAAGGGGTTTCTTTGGCATCCACATCCCAATCACAGTCCATTATGAAGGGAAGTCAAGCCAGGAGCTCAAGGCAGGAACCTGAAGCAGAAATTGAATCAGAGGCCACGGGGGAAAACACTGCTTACTGGCTTGCTCCCCCTGGTTTGCTCAGTTACCTTTCATATACAAACTAGGACCAGTTCCTAGAGTGACACCATCTAGAGTAGGCTAGGCCTTCTTATATCAGTCATTAATCAAGAAAATATCCCACAGACTTGCCTACAGGCCAATCCGAAGGAGGCGCTTTCTCAACTGAGGTTTCCTCTTTTCTGATGACCCAAGCTTATGTCAAGCCAACAAAAAGCTAACCAACACGGTGATGGTTGCTATGCGTTGAACGTGTACAGACTTTTCCTCACCATTATACCCTAAAATATAATAACAATTTACATAGCATTTACATTGTATTAGACACTCAAAGGAACACAGAAATAATAAGAATACAGAAGAATATGCCCAGGCTATTCACAAATACTACAGCATTTTTATGTAAAGGGCTCCACACTCTCCGCTGAGTTGCCTCTGTCCTTCTAGGCTGTCTTCTTGGTTAATATTTTAGCTACTTTTCTATGTAACACTTCCCATGACCACAGCAACTTATAAAAGAGAGCATATAATTTGGTTATGGTTTCAAAGGGCCCATGATGGCAGTATGAAGAAAAGGCCAAGAGCTCCCATCTTGACACACAACTGTGAAGCAGAGAGAGAGCACCAGAGATTCATAGGAGTCTATTGAAACCTCAAAGACTTTCCCCCAGTGACACACCTTTCCAACAAAGCCACACTTCTTAAGCCTTCCCAAACAGTTCCTCCAACAGGGGATCAAGTATTCAAACATAAGAGGCCTGTGGGGGCCATTCTCATTCAAACTATCGCGGTTGGAGTCTGGATAACTTCCCACCTGTTTCCTCACACTTAGCAGTTCATCAAAAGGAAATCTATGTCTTGCCCCAGTGAACTTGAGGAGTGGAAGTCCTTCCTCTGTCATGACACCTTCCCATGCCTCCCCGAGAGAAGCAAAGCAGCGGCAGCCTTTTCCCTTTCTACCCTTCAGATGTGACTCAGACACTTGTCTAGCAGGACGTGTGTCAAGCTCACTGGAGACTCCATTAAAGACCTTCTCCTAGACTTGAAAGGAAAGAAAAACATGTTCCAACCTTTCATACAAAACCATTTCTGTTTCAAATTAGTCCTCTTGTTACCTCAGTGGCTGAGGGACATGAGGACCCCAAAAAGACTGAGCACATCATTTGCCTGTCCTGCATGGTGACCCCACTCTCCCCTTTCAAACAGAAGTTAGTCTTGAGGCCCTGCCAAGGTGACACCAAAGGGGGCGTGTGTTCTCATCCTGTTACACTAATCTAATGGAAATATTAGAGACCTGAACACAGATGTATCTATCCCTAAGTCATACTCTTCCCACAATGCCAGAACACCATTACCTATGTCAGCATGGAGTATCACTTCAGATGCATTTACTACTTTGTTAATGGCTTGTGCATGGCCCTGGAAAAGATCTCTTTTAAAATGTGTCTCTGTCACACTCTTTACCTCTCCTGAATTTTTTTCACCTTATGAAGGAAGAGAAAGCCAAAAGAAGCCAGCAGCTTCCATTTCTTCAGTAAGGTGGAGAAAAATCAATTAGCTCCTATTCTTAATTAGTAGTGTAATTTTAACTATTGGCAGTTATTTCTTTCCTTAAAGAAATGAAGAAGTAGAACACAGTACTGCATTATGGAAAGACAGATTGATGATAGATAGATATGTAGATAGATAGATGGATGGATGGATGGATGGATGGACAGATGGGAGGGAGGGCGGGCAGGCGGATAGATGCATGGATGGATGGATGGATGGATGGGTGGGTGGGTGGGTGGGTGGGTGGATGGATGGATGAATAGATAGATAGATAGATAGATAGATAGATAGATAGATAGATAGATAGATAGATAGATAGATAGATAGATGATATAGAGATGGACATAGATATAGATATACATCTATAGATATAGGTATACGTAGCTATATAGATGTAGATATCTCTCCAAACATCTTGGAAAAGGCATTTGCAAGCATGTGTTACTGTGATTTGACTTTGTAGAAGCCTGGTGTTTCCAAATTTGCACTTTCAGATAAGCATCTGTAGACCAATATGTAGACTTCTCTGCACCCTATAGATGATACTGTAGTAGCCCTTGTGAGTCAGCTACCACCCTTCACCCTGAGCTCTGACCCTATGGTCAGCTGAGGAGTCCCTTAGGACAAGTTTTCCCATAACTAAATGACTTCCCTCCTCTAATCTAACTACCTCTTTCCACTATTGTCCCATGATGAAGGTGCATCTAGGATTTATGGGAAACACAATAGCCCCTCCTCTTTTAATATAAAACAAACAGTATTCCCCAGAAGCACTTATCCAGCCACAAGAAGGACCCAGCAGGATCTCTCTATCTGGAAGCCAGTTTTGAGAATGACCTCACAGATGTGAAACTCTTGGGCAGATGTAGCTCCTGCCAGCAGAACAATAGGAGACATTTTTACTCTTGAACTTGAACCCAAAGCTTTTGATTACATTCACTGTTCAAATAACCAACTGCACCTGCATCGAGGGGACTAGAATTGTTTGTTTGTTTGTTTGTTTTTTCTGTAAATGCTATTGCTAGAATTTCAATAAAGGGAGTTAAAGAGAATCATAAACACCTTCTCATCCTATCCCTCAGGAATTAAAGTTAGAGCATGGCCATACATTTCCCTAACCATCTTAAAATTATTTAAATATGTGTACATTAAAGTAGATTCTATCACAGGTAATTTTTATTTAAATGGTTTATTTTTGAGAATTTCACCCATGAGCATTGCTTTTACATCATTCCCATCCCTCCATATCCCTCCATCACCCCCTCCAACTCCTTCCATGTCTCCCCCACCACTTCCTTTCATGTTCATGACCCCTTCTATAATTCTTATTCACACGCACGCACATGCACACAGACACACACACACACACACACACAACCTACTGTGTCCATTTAGTGTCGCTCTTATGTACCTGTTTAGGACTGACCACTTGGGACTGGATAACCTACCGAGTAACTTGTCCCCAGAGAATGCTTATTCTCCTCTCATTGGCGTATCAACTGGAGTTGTCATTATGCAGGTCTTGTTTAGATAGCCATGTTGCAGAGCTCTCAGGGTACAGCTTCCCTGTCGTGTCTAGAAGACACTATCTTCCGCAGATGTCCCGGTCCTCTGACTCTTACAATCTTTCTGCTCCCTTCTCCGTCATGATCCCTGAGCCTTATGTATGCGAGCTGTATTGTAGATGTATCAGTTGGGGCTGGGCACTTCATGGTTACTTATTCTCTGCATTTTGACAGATAATAGATCTCGGTAGTAACCTCTATCTGCTTAAAAAAATGGCTTCTTTGATAAGGCATGAAAGTTTCACTTATCTGTGGGTATAATAATAAGTGCTTAGAATATAGTTACAAATTATATTAGTTTGGGAAAATGGCAGTAATAGGTTCTATTCGGGGGTCTGTGGCCTTTCCACCCATGGGTGTTTGGCTAGTTTTACAGTACAAGACATGAATTCCTGCCTATTGATCAGGCCTCAAGTCCTATTAGATGGCTGTTAATTGCCTTCAAGGTAATAGTGTCACTACTATACCACCAGGGATATCTTGCTGAGCCAGCCATTGCTATAGTTCCCAGGCTTTGCAAGTAGAATCATTGATTCCTTTCCCCCCTTGACTCTTTGCATAGTGTCTTCTAGTACTATGAAAGCTAGTCCGCAGGGAGGAGGCTTCCAGGTCAAATCTAGCTCGTATCTTCCACATACTGCATCTGAAGTGTGTGGTGCCTTCAGCAATAGGATCTTAACTTCAAGTCTAGAATGGAAGCAAGGGAATCAGCAATAGTCTATAGAGTTTGGGGAATCTCTTGGATTTCCTCTAATGTACAACTCTGAGGATGTTCCCCATATCTGGCACTGGGAGTTTTGTTACATCATCTATGGTTATTGGGTGGGAGGAGTATTATCATCCCCATGAAACACAGATATTTTTACATAATACCATATTGAATGCACTACAACTGAATATCTTTCCTTCTTAGATATGGTACTAATTATGCTATCAATTTGGCACTATGAAGCATATAGTAAAATGAACAGAACAGAAGTTTCTTTTTGCCTGACAACAATCCTAAGCTAGATGGTCCAAGAATCTTCTGGAATGCTACACCATGCACGTTGCCCATCTCACATCCCAACATAGTTCATGAACCAGAACATAGCCACATCCTGGCAAGGAAAACTGGAGAATGTTGTCCTCTTTGGTGTATATGGTGAAAAAACACAGAAAGGGGTGGCCTTATGAGGGTGAAATGGGTAAATGCCAAGCTGGTAGGCTTAGCCCTGGACAGAGCTCTTGGTGTGATCTGTTTGCTCTGAATCATTTCATTTTAATAACTGCTCACCTTTCTCAAGTGCGGCTATCTCACCATTTACTCAAGCATTTTTTTTCATATCTGAAATATGGGGTTATTTCCAGGTTTTCATTGTTTTCCTTTTACCACAGCAAGCAAGAATATTGAATTTGAACGATCTTTTTCAAACAAGCCCGCTGTGTCTTGACTCTCCTTGACAGGTGGAGAGACGACTATTAAGTCTTTCTTCTTCAATATTAAAGAATCGTGAAGCCAGCTGAAGAAACGCATGTAAAGGGCCACGGTATCCCCTGGTTTCCTGCGTCTTCTAGGCTTGTTCCTTTCTCAGGGAAAGGAGCTGGTGATACTCATAGAAATGGGACTAGACATGTGTGCTTAGCGGAGAGGAGGCTGCCTTCGGAGAACAGCCGTGACGCTGCAGATTTTCTTCAGACAACAGGTTGTGAGCCACACTCTGGCAGGTATACCCTTTAGCTTAATTGCTCCTTCAAAGCTGAGAGTTTGTTGCTATGTGATTCCTGGCAAGAAAATGGCTTTGTGTTAAAACGAGGATTCTCTGGAACCTGAATGCCCGATCATAATGTAGTCTTGGGGGAAAAATAATAGAGGTGGGCAGAAAGAAGGAGGAGAAGGGGGGTGAAGGGGGAGGAGGGAGGTAAACCTGTACAGTGGCGTGTAGGCATGGGGAATGGTTGAGCAAATGAAGTTGTGTTTTAAGTTAAGTCTCTTTGGTTCTGAGTAACAGAGAAGAGCTCATTTGTTTAAAGCTAAGAGGCATCTCAGGAGGCAAAAAAAGCTGGGCTCAGGGAAGGGCAGAAGCAAAGAAAAGAAAGTTCTCTGGCAATCGTTTCACCCCTCTCATGTTACATCCCAAGACTCTATCTTTTTTTTTTTTTTTTTTTTTTAGAAGACCTGAGTAACTAAAATGGGTTATATTGTTAATTTACATTTCATTGAGGAAAAAAGAATATGCTAGCCCATCTATCCTGGGTCGATGAACTGTGGCTAAAGAGGCTAAGTCTTTAGCAGAAAACTGGCTTCCAAGACTCCATCCCTGATGGTACAAGTGCAGACCTTCAGGCATAAAGTTGCTGTGAGCTGAGAAGACCCTCAGACAAAGTGATACCCTGAGTCTCTTAATAAAAGATATTACCCTTCAAATCATATGAATTTCTAGATGTTACTGACCATATTTAGAAATGTCACCTGGATTAGAGATTCAGATTACACAGGTAAGGCCAGTCTAATAGATTCAACAACTCTGGTTAACAGTGCTAGCAAACCTCAGCTTTTAAACCTGTAAATCAGGAGGAGATCAACTACTGTTTTTCCTCACCCAAACACTATCCCAGCCAATGGCAAGTTTGGGGGTTTCTCACCCTGCCCAGCATATGTAATGACCTTCTGCACTTAGGAAAGTGTAAAGCAGAGATAAATGCCAGCTTAAGAAATAAGAAGGAAGTTGAATTTAGGTTTAATATTCATGACCTCCAGCATGGAGGAAGACTCCATGGAAGAGAGAAGTCAATGAGTTATAACATCCATCCATCCGGTACATTTCAAAATCAATGTCACGTGGCATGAATCCCAACACCTGCTACTAGAGTATGCTAGCAGCCAATGGGACAATGGCACTTTCACACACACAAGCTAGCACCCAATTCTGCCCAGCAAATATTTGCTTCTCTTGACTTTATGCAAGGCGACCGACTTGTGGGTCTTCATTTTGATCACTTAACTAGAATAATGGTCCCTACTTCAGTAGTCATCATAAAAAGTATGTAAGACCATCCATGGTGTGGGATTTTAGGTCAGTGGATCTGTGACTGAAGTTCAATATGAAATGTCTAATTGAAAATACTGGGCTGAGATCATGGCTTTATCAATTCCAGCAGTGTAGTTTCTGAAAGCAGCCTGGCAGCAACTAACTGAGATGTTACCCTAGCACTCAAGTCTTGTTCTGCCAGAAGAACCAGGATCCTTGAAGGGCAGATGTTTCTCTTCTTTCTGGGAAAGAAATTTCAGGTCAAGTAAGGATTCTTTTCAAAGACAGAGGGCCAGCTTTAAGAGCAAAAGGAAGCCGTGTGAAGAGCCCCCAGTTGATAAAGATGTGGTCATTTGAGAGCAGTATGCTTGTATACTTCACGGTTGATTGAAATACTTTTATATATTCGTATGAAAAACCATGTCGTCTCAATAACACTCAGAATAAAACTGGTACTATAAAGTATTCTAAATGTGCCTGAAAGCACAATGTAAACATGATAAATTATGCTCACTATATATGGAATGTAATCATTACTGTTTGGGATTTTTTTAAAGTTATGTGAACTGGCTTTATAAGATAAATATTTATATACACACACATTCATACATTGCATAGACAGAGAATAGTAAACATTAAAAAGTTTTGCTTAAGCCAAAAACTCACGGGGGAAATTAGAAAGTAAATCGGGGTCAGGAGGGATGGCGCAGCATCAGTGGCCACATGCAATGGGAGTGTTGAACCCAGGAGCCACGACTCATTCCAAAGTGTCCAACCTCAGGAGCCAAGAGACCCGAGCGCCAGGTGATTTTCGTGGAGTGTTTGGGGGGAAGAATTACCATAAGGAGAGAAAGGAATCAGACTTAAGAAGTGGAGTTGAGATACAGTTGCAGGAGCATCCTTAGCCAACCCCATTGGGTACCCTGAAGGTAGAATGGCCCTTCAGGGGATGCAGCTTGAAGCAACTAGCCACACTTTCCTCCATTGCACTGGCCAGAAGCTAGAGCAATCACATTCTGGAATACAGACCTGGAGCAAGGTGGCTTCTCTCTGCTAAAGGCAACTCTCCAGGAGCACCTCAGCTGGAGACCCACAGCAGGAAATCCGTGTGTGGGTGGGAGGTGGACTCCTTCACCCTGAGGCAGGGTTCTGAGGTGCTGTAGCGGTCACTGCTGTCCCCTCTGCCCAGCCACCTCCCAGTGTATCTGCTCCATTTGTGTGAGTCACCCCATTTAGAAAGAACACCTCCAGAAGCCTGGTGCTTTCTTTTTCTGAAGAAATTTGCGAGAGAATGGTTAGTAGGGCACAGTTCAGCCCTGCCCCTGCTGCAGGGTTCCAGGCTATGGCTAGGTCACACAGCACAATGGTCCTGCTTCACCCAGGATGTGAGATTTTTCAGTGGTTAAACCAGAATAGCTCAGGGCGAGCTAGAAGGGCCAGTTATCTTGACAGCATCTGATAGGCACCATCTCCTCTGCAACCACTTATTCTGGATGCCTCAGTTTGCAACTCTGTTGAAAATTTCTCCACTCCTGACAGAGCTAATTTCTCACATATCCTAAAATGCTTAGGCCATTGTGTAGCACCAGACTTTTTCCCTCAGGATCATCAGAGGAGAGTCGCCCGACTTGGTGTGCAGGGATGGTCTCTCCTGCCTCACTGTGCAACATCAATCCATCTCCTTCCTGGTTATCAGGGCCAAATTGACTATGCCAGACTGACGCCTTATTCTTTCTTGGTGTTTTCCTGGTACAGAGAGTCCAGAGAGACTCACTGTTACCACAGCTTGAAGTTTGATGGTACTCATAGTATTCCCTGATGGAAGTATCTTGAACTTGTAAACCTAGAGTTGCAGAGAAAGAAATGAAAAGTCTCCAAATGGGCCACAAGGAAGTCAACCCATTCCTACTTGTACCCTCTCCTTCCAGGATTCACATACCCTCCCTACTGGGGACCCTGTGCCATCCAACTGTTGGTTCGGGATATGTGCTCTGTTCTGGAGGGTGGGACCCTTTCTTTTCAAGGTATCGGCTCTACAATGGGACCTCAGTCATGCTTTCAAAAGACTCTTTTCTTTCTCTATCGGAACAGAAGCTTCTGTAGAACTTTAGGTCCCACGGTTATGTGCCCTCTGTCAAATGCCTTCTGCTGCAAATGAAACGTTCACTCCAATGAAATGTTCTATCAAGTCCCATGTCAGTGGACAAAGTACTCAGTAAGGGGGCTGGAGAGATGGCTCAGTAGTTAAAAGCACTGGTTGATCTTCCAAAGGACATGGTTTTCATTCTCAGCACCTACATGGCAGCTCACAACTCTAACTCTAGTCCTCAGGAGATACGATATCCCTTTCGGGACTCCCCTGGGTACCAAGAATGCATGTGGTATGCAGACATACATGCAGGAAAAACATACATATACATAAAAATAAATAAAAGTTTAAAAAAATGCAGCAAATGCCTGAGTATACCTGGGAAATGTGCTGACTACACAGAATGAGTTGCTTTCGCACCTCCCAGGAGGGAAGCGGCCCAGTGTGGTCACCTTGCCTCTAGAGGGTAGAGTCTACATTTAGATTCATTGTTGGGCTCTGTCGCTGTCAAGTTGACCACTCGGTGCTGGCAGCAACTATACCAGTCACAGAAAATGGCTCCATAAGTAGCCTCCATCTCAAGTCACCATGGCAACTTAATTTTTGTGCCAGCATTGATATGACTGATGACAACAGACCAAGTCATTCAATCTTCTTGTCAGCATGTGCCAGGCACAGCTGAAAGAATATGAATGGAATACTAGGACAGTCGAGGCGGGGGGTGGGGGGGAGGGATGTTGGGTAAAAGAGAGTTCATTGATAAGAGAATACTCTTCCAGGGCACAGGACCTAATGCTGGGGGTAAAATATGACTAAACACCTTACTCTTGGAAGCATGGAAAAGCTGATGCCCCAACCCCCCTGGCAGATGTCTTTGCTTTGCCTGTACTTTTCCGTGCCCACTGTGTCCCATTCACCAAACAACTGCGAACCAACTCCAAAGCAGACATGTGAAAATTCTCTTGCTGGTGGTCGTATAGGAGAACCCTACATGTTTGGGAGGCTGGGGATGGGTGGGCACACACTACATGTGTACAGGTGTTCTTAGAAACCAGAAGAGGACATCGGATCCCTTGCAGTTGGAGTTACAGGCAGCTCTGAGCTACCCAATGTGACTGCTAGGGATGAAACTCTGGGAGAGCAGCAATTGCTCTTTACCACCCAGCCATATCTCAGCCCCATATCTGTTTCTCCACCAATTCTCCCATCTTTCTCTCTTCCTGGAAGGCAGCGAACAGGGTGCATTCCAGAACCCCAGCAGCTGCCAGCTGGAACTAGCTACTAATTATTTGAGATTTAACCCCAAGTCATTTCCACTGAGAAGTCAGCTCTACTTCCAGGGTTGAAAAGAAGGAGAAGGAGGAAGAGGAAGAGGAAGTGGAGGAGGTGGTGGAGGATGACGAAGTGGAGGAAGAGGAAGAAGAAGACAGAAAAACCAAAACAAATTTAGATTGTGTTGAGAGAGAGAGAGAGAGAGAGAGAGAGAGAGAGAGAGAGAGAGTGTGTGTGTGTGTGTGTGTGTGTGTGTGTGTGTTTAGTACAGTGGACAGAAAATATTCCCCTACTTATGCTCCCAAGCAGCCAAGAGTCAGGCAAAGATCCAGGTTTTAGAACCAACTTCTTCCCAGGTATATTTTTCAGCATCCAGAGCTTCTGAAATGCATGCTGTGAGTGCAAAAGACTCACCTGGAAGTATTCAAACTCCTCCAGTGAGGGTCCTTCCTCTTCTTTCTAAAGCATTTATGTCCTCCTCCTACAAGAGATGACCTCCTTGGCCTCACGGCTTCTGCTGGAAGTCTTTTACCCTTGGGTGGGATCCAGGGTCTCAGCTTCCTGGTCCACTTTAAAGTCCACAGAGGAGAATGCAATGGGACCCACTGTGTGCTCATAAGCTTTTGTTTGTTTGTTTGTTTGTCTGTTTCATTTTGTTTTATCCATACTACTGGCTTTCTTTTCATTTTATGTTGAGGCACTTTTTAAAATTCAGAGCCTGAGCCATCTTGTCCCTAGCAAACCTCAGGCAAGCTGTCCTGGAGCTGTCCTGGTGAGGAGACCGTGGTGAACCCTGTGTGCCTGGCAGGCACTTTTTTAGCACTTCCTGCCTGGCTGAGACACAAAATGGACACTCATCACCTGAACAAAGGACCCTCTGGCCCTCTAGGTGACTCTTTGTGAGGCCAGTTGAAGAGAGAGAAGGAAGTGTCCGGACTCTTATGTCAACACCGCAGCCACCTCTACCTGTGTGACCTTGGTTAAGCCCCATCCCCTCTCTGTTTCCGAGTCCTTGTGTGTCACGTGAAGACAAAATATGAAGTGATGTAACACGTCTGACTCACTTGTTTTCAGCACTAGGAACTGATACTTTAAAGCCTCCCTCCTCCCTCCTCCCTCCTTCCTCCTCCCTCCTCCCTCCTCCCCTTCTGCCCGCATCTGGGAAAGTCAGTAAGAAAGTCCCGATTCTCCCCGCTGTGGTGTTTCAAGTCACACAAACCCTCTAGTGTACAAGAGCCTTCAAGTATCCCCATACCATACCCACCAAAAAAAAAATCACTATTTCCTGCTCACACTCGTAAGCCATTTTTTGACCTCTTTAGATCTACTGTGTTTTCTCCAGAAAGTCCCAAGAACAACACTTTTCTTTTCCCACTTAGATGTGTGTGTATGTCATAATCTACCTCAAAATATGAACCAATTTTGAGGCAAAAGGTTGCCCAGTTTCTATACAGAAGTCACAGCAGATGACCTTTGATATCTGTGTCCCAAGGCTATACCACAGATAAATGTAGTATAAGCTGAATGTGGAAACTCAGTATTTTCTGGAAGCCATAGTTTGAAAATCAAAAGCTGCCAGACATGGTAACATACACCTTTATTCCCAGCTCTCAAGAGAAAGAGGCAGGAAGATCTCTGAGTTTGGGACCAATTTGGTCTACACAACAAATTCTAGGCTAATAAAGTGAAATCCTGTCTAAAAAAAAAAAAAAAGGTAAAAAAAGCAGCCGAAGACACATTCTAACAGTACAGTTTGTTTAGCCTGATATGTTCAACAAGTTCTCATTTCTACACTCAACCAACTTAAAAAGCATTTGAGTGTTCTCATTTTCCATGCCAAATACCCAGAACTTGCTGAATGCTCACAACAAAGCCCATCACAGCCTGAATCTCCCTCACTGCAAGTGTTCGAAATTCGCATGTGCTGGTCCTCTTCCACCAGACAGGGCTGCTCTGGACGCTCCCAGGGACCATCAGGCCCTAAAACCAGTGTTGTTTACGGGAGCTTCACGATAGTCAGAAATTGAGAGGCCATCCATTACAAGCGGAGATCTTACTTAATAAGACATCTACAAAATAAATAGCAATGCCAAAGGGCCCAGCTTTCATGCCTGGAGTGAGCACCGTGGACCTTGGAACTCTTTTGAATATACAAATAGTAGTTTCCCCTAAAAGCCCAGACCCCAGGAAAGTTCTAAGGTCAAAAACCAGTATCTTCTCCTGTCCTCCCACCCTCCCTGCTTAAGCTCAGGCATTCCTTCCTTTCCTTTCCTCTAGATGATGGAACAGTGTCTGGACTAAATGTCTGTGCCCCACCCCAGCCATAGGCTGAAATCAGAGCCCCACCCCCACCACCCCCCACCAGGCAATGACATTAGGATGGGTCCTCTAGGACATGAGGAGGCCAAAAGCAACAGAGCTTGGATTGAAACCATTGCCCTTCTCCAAAAGCACCAAGGAGCCTTTGAAGCACGTGAAGATATAGTGGGAAGTCAGCAGACTGCTACTCAGGAGAGACCCTCAGCAGAACTCACTGACACTGGTTCGTGGGTGTCACACACTTAGCCTCCAGAACAAAGGCCTGTGGTTTGTACCCACCCGGCGTATGGCATTTGGTTATATTGGTTTTAGCAACAGTAAGGCGTTCAGAGGGAGTGTATATTGATAGCACTCACTGTACCATGGGAACCCTAGATGTGACACTCGTCCCGAAGGACACCTAAAATGAGACATTTACTGACCACTGTGAGACAGCAATCTCCCCTAACCCTGCAACAGCCCTCGGAATGAATCATCATTTTATTGCCATAAACAAACAACAACAACAAACTAGACTTTGAGAGGGTAAGCAAGTTGCTCAAGGTCGAATAGTATCTAAACGGCAAAAACAATGTTTTAAGCTGAGTTTGCCTGATTCTGAGCCCATGTACTTTGATAATCAAAAGAAGGAGATATGAAAGTGGATTATAGCTAAGGTCCCAGAAAGGAACTACCTACCATTACTTGTCTCGGTAAGGAGAAATTTGAGTTGCTCTGGTATGTAGTTTACATGTAAAATAAGGATGAGAAGGTTTTCATCACTGAAGGCTAAGATTGTTCACTTTAAAAGCACCTACTGCTCACATGTCCTGTGCTAGTCTCCATTTCCAGTGCTGGGGGTGGGGCGCGGTAGCTATGAGTGATTCAGATGAACTTCCAGCTTTCAGGAAGACCAGCAATACCCAAGTAAATGAACAAGGCATCTCCAGGGATTGATCAGTTTCAAAAACCAATGGAGAGCTGGTAGAACAGAGCAAGCACTTGGGAGGCAGAGACAGGAGGATTTCTGTGAGTGAGACCCTGTATACAAAAAAGAACAACAAGCAATAACAACAGAAATAATTAAAGAAGACAGGGCATGCAAAATGCTCAGCCCTGGGCTGAACACAAAAAAGGGATCACAATGTGACTTAGCGTGGGCTGTGCTAACATGCCATTGACTGGGTGGGTCAATCAATATGCATGTCTCAGTCTCAGCGGAGACTGGGAATCTGAGTTGAGGTACTGGAAGATTTAATTTCTGGTGTGGGTCCTCTTGCTGGTTCACAGGTGGCTGTCCAGTGTTGTCCCCTCTCAAAAGAGGACAAAAGAGCTCTCTGGAAGCTCTTTTTATAAAGGATGCTAATTCTGCCCATAAAGGCTACATGCACCCTCACAACCTCTCAGTCTCTATCTCCTATCGCTCTCACATGGGAGATTAAGATTTCAAGATATGAAATTGGGGAACTCAAACATTCAGACTAAAGCATTCTGCTCCTGAACCCTGCAAAAGTCCGTGTCTTTCTTTGATGTAAAATATATCCATTCCATCTTAACAGTTCCAAATGCCTTAATTTATTCCAGCATCAACTCAAACTCTAAAGGCCAAAGTCTCATCTAAATGGCATCTAAATTAGATATGGATGAGACCCAAGGTGTGATTCACGCAAAGGCAAAATTCCTCTCCAGCTGTGAGACTGTTATGTACTTCCTGAACTCAATCGCGGGATAAGCATAGGTTCGACATTTCCATTCCGAAAGGGGGAAATACAAGAGTAGAACGGGGTACGGTCCCCATAGAAGTCCAAAACCGAGCAGGGTAACAGCAGTAGACCCTGGGGCTCCAGGAGAACCCTGCTTAGCTTCACAGCCCACCCTCTGGGACCACTGGATGCTGGTCCTGTCATAAGGAAGGAAAACTGTGTCCCTGGATATCCAGGGTTAGGGGCTAAAATGATACCTGGTTTGTTTGTTTGTTGTTGTTGTTGTTGTTTTTAATTAAAATTAGTAGTGTTCAAGTCACCATTAAGAAGGCAAGTGACCAAAAGGACTCTGGTGAGGTTGGATTTGAGTCTCTGGGATGAAGAAAAGGACAGGGTACCCCACCCCTGCTCTCCCATCCTTAGAAGGGGTGTCTGAGTCTCCACAGTGCACAGAATACCGGAACTCTCCACACACTGGATGAGACCGTGAAAGGCCTGTGACTGTTGTAGGAAGGACAGAGAACCAGGGAAGGAACAAGTCACCACCATCCCAAGCAGGGCTTGTTATGGGACCAATGTAGCTTTTACAAGCTAAACATTCCAGATACCTAGAAGGTGGGAGATGACAAAAATAACTGTGTGAATTTTGTAGGCAAGCATGAGCGGGACTGTGAAGCATCTTTAAACACTCGGGAAAGTCACTGTCTGAAATATCCTGACTCAGCTCCACGTGACTGAGGAAATTCTCCAGCCCTGTATCTAAGGCCCATGCTGACAGCCACAGCCTCATGGGCACACTTCTCTATTGAAGGGCCTGACGGCTCTCCCCTAGGTCACTTGTTCCATAACTCAGCTTACCAAGAACCACTGCTTGTGGGCAATTCTGCACCCTGTTCTGCTGCCCGCTGAGCGACTCGGGTGCAGGGTTCCTTGGCCTGTGTTTGGAAAACCTGCTTGTGCTGTGTGCTGCCTTACATTGAGAATGCTCAACAACAGCTCCCTCTTCCTTGTCAGCCCTTTGCCTGGGTTGGATGGAATTCTGTCTGATTGGCTTGTTGAGACAGCTTTAGACCTAGCTGATGAGGTCTTCACCCAATTGTTGCTAAGCCCATAGCAAGAAAACACGTTAGGGCATTCCAAGCCTCTCTTCCGAGCTTTTGAGAACTGCAGAGGTACAGCTATTGCATCAGGGGTGACAAACCATTCCCCCCCAAACCGGGTGACCTACCTCCAAAGCTTCATCTATAGCCCTTGTCTGTGTGTGAGATCCCTTCTGTTCACTGGGGTATTCTCTGGAACTCAGGACAGTGTTTTTACAAATGGAGTTGTGTGTTCTAAGTCTCCTTGTGTCCTTATAAAGAAAACCTGCTTAGTCACAAGAGGTGACCAAGTACTGCAGCCATCCAGACTTTAATTCTTTTGACCTTTGTCTCTATGCTCTGGGACATCAGTGGGTAGTGAGGAAGTCTTGGCTGGTAGCAGTAGGGCAGGCATTGAACATCATCTGTGCTTAGTATCATCGAGGAAATTGCTTCTCCATCCTTTGCCTTAGTGTGAGGTGTGTCTCTGCTAGGTGTGTCCGGTGATTTCTCTGATAGCTCTAGAATGGGCACTCGGGCATAAGCATCATGCACAAAGAGTAACATCCCACAGTGGCACTGAGATCCACTCTGAACTGCCCATCATATTGACAATAAACGTCCCCAGAAGCAAACTTCTCCACTCATCCTGCCCTACATATAAAATCACGTGACTGCAGTGCCTTAGACAAAACATTTGCTGCAGGGAGTCAAGAAAGAGATCAGCCTGTTCTCCGGGATGTAAATACTCAGAGGACAAAGAATAGGGTCCTGTTACTGTTCTCCTTTGTTTGGCTTAGACACTTTTCTTAAACTCGCTGGCATAAAACAACAATGATTTAACAATGTTTACAGTTCGTAAAGGACTTGGGAAGGGTGACCAGTATCTATCCTGTGACATCTAAAGCTTTAGGTGGAAAAATTAAGATTGTTGGGAGACCAGAATAGTTCCCTGAAGACCTCTTTGCACGTGCCTGGTGCTTGGGCAGAAGACTCGGGAGCTGAGCTTGCTGGCTGATGACGCCTCCACGTGGCCTCCCCACAGGGCTTGGACTTCCACACAGCATCAGGCTGCAAGGAATCAGACTCCTTCTCTGGCTTCCCTGGGCTCCAAATGTAAGTATTTCTGTGAACAATGAGATGGTCAGAGTAATTCAGGAACTCAGCCTAAGAAGTACTTAGCATAACTTTCCACCATTCTTTCTTGATTGCATCCATCCTTAGATTCCCAAAATTCAAAGGGAAAGTACAGCGACTACTCCTCAATATAAAAAAAAAAATCAAAAAAATTTCCAATCATCTCTTAAAACCGCTTTTCTGCTGTTAGCAGAGAAGCAGAGTCAGGCAAACAGTGGTGTGTGCCTTGGGATCAGAAATAAGCTACATTTTCAGAAAACAATCACAGAATAATCATACTTCAGGAAAATGTCTTGCAAACTTTTCCAATAGCCAAATCCCTGTTCAGCAGCGAAGCTGTAACCTGGACCACCTACCTATCGATTTCATCTATAATTTAGCAATCAGGAAAGTTAGCACTTTTCAAAATATGTGAAGAGCAGTCTCTGCTCTCTAGGAGCGCTAAAGTTTAATAAGAAAAAAAAAAAATAAGCTGCTCCATGGCTCCTTTTCTATTGGTTAGAAGTTCTCCCTGCATCCTCTCCTGCTAGCTCTCCCTCTTAAAATGACAATGACCCTTGTAACCTGTTTACTCCGGCTTACCTGTCTATAAAATGGACTTAGCCAGCCCTGGAAGACAAGGTTCTTGGGATTGCTTTTCTGTATTCACAGCAGACTTTGCAAGCCTCAGAGACTGTGCTGTTTAAATGCAAAATGTTATGACTATCATTTCATTATTGGAAAACCTGAACACCGGGAGGATGCTTCTGTTACCCCGTTGCTAGGTTACTGTCAGACCTCCCTGCTTGCTCTGAGATGTTGAGACTTGCCGCAGCTTCTCACCAGGGCAGCCTTTCCTGGGCTGTGATGAAGGTGAGGGAGAGAGTTGGCCTAGAGTCAAATTGCTGTGACCATCACCAGGGGGAGGAGGTATTTAACCTGCAGCTGCCATGGCTGTGTTTACTTGCACTTGGGATTCAACAACTCAACTCCATCAGTTCTAAGCAGCTGGAGGCCTTAACCTGGAGAAAGTTCAGATGCCTCTCTGAAGAAGCCACACCTATAAGCACTTTATTGTCCACCATGGAGATAATCAACCATGGCGGGCAGGCAGTAACACCTGGAACTCCTTTCAGATGCTCAAGGCATATCATTAGTCTTCCTATGTGTTTGCCACATTTCTAAAGGAAGAGAGAGAAATATCAAGATTGTTCCATGAAAACTCTTCCTTCCAGGGACACACCATCTCCTGTTGATGTTCAGACTGTAGATACCACTGGTACAGTCTAAATGATGGTAAGCATCCCAATATGATTAGATACAGTGACAGGTATTTCTCTCTCTCTCTCTCTCTCTCTCTCTCTCTCTCTCTCTCTCTCTCTCTCTCTCTCTCTGTGTGTGTGTGTGTGTGTGTGTGTGTGAGAGAGAGAGAGAGAGAGAGAGAAAGAGATTGAGAGAGAGAGAGAGAGAGAGAGAGAGAGAGAGAGAGAGAGAGAGAGAGAGAGCTCTAGTCCTGCCTTACTTCTGGTGAAGACAGTTTACTGAACATAGTCTTCAGCCGGGGGTAAACTGTTGACAGCTTTACCCTGGTAAGCCTTTGTCTCTATAACAATGATTCAAGGCAGGCAGTATCATCCCAGCTCTCAAAAAACCTAGGGATATTTTTCTCCCTGGCCATGTAAGTGTGAAGAATAATTTTAGCAAATTCCAAAGTGATCTCATCAATGGAGAGTGATATTCAGTATTCAACAGAAATCCTCTACCCATCTGTTTTCTTCTACAGCAGCATGGGAGATGTAGCAAGGAGACCAACAGAGTTGTTACAAATGGACATGGGGAAGGGCAGAGGACCGGAAAGGCAGAGTGGGAGAGGACAAGTAGACATCAAGCAGCTGGAGAGTTCTTCCCGCACTAGGCAAGGGAATGGATCAGTGTTCCTTCAAAAGCCACCAGGTCCACTCATTTGTCACAGAGACTTCCTGAGAATCTTCCCTGTGCTAGGCCTGTCTTGGAGCCTGGAAGCAGCAGGGAGCCTGGGACACACAGAGATCAGCCAGAAAAACCAACCATGTGCAAAAAAAAAGAAAAGAAAAGAAAAGAAACACAAGACTACCATAAGAGCCACCAAAGAAACCCAGGCCACTGTGTGCATAAGGACATGTAATTGAGACAGGGAGGTTACAGCAGACCTCCTGAGGAGGTGACATTTGCTCTCCAGAGACACCTAGAGCCTGTGGGTGGCTGGCAACAAGGTCACCCCAGCAGAGGCTTTGGGTGTGTGCTCAGCTAAGGAGAGAAAGTGGCTGTCCACTGCTGCCACCACCGCCTTGGGAATGAGAAACCAAGCAAATGCAACCAGTGGGACTAACCCCTCCACTTCTTCCCGGGGACCCTCAAGGGGACAGCCATTCTGTTAGCAAGACCATTGCATCTTAAGACCTCTTCTGTCGGGAATGAAGTCAAAGACAACTTCCTGGTTGACTTTCTGTCTCTTTGAGCACATTGTCCTCCTTCCAGAATGATCATCACCCTCATCACTCTTACTCACGACCCCCTTTGACCCTCCCTGCATCATTAAATGTCTCAAAGAACCTTGCAACCAATACAGCTTTGCAGCAAGCTGCCTTATTGGAAAGGATGTCCGTGCGTACGCAGGGTAAGGCTATGTTATTCCAACTTCTCTTTACAAAATTAAAGGCTTCTGGCACTGGGAGTAAACCAAATATTTCTCTTGATGTTGAAAGAACTTCTCAAGAGGACTCATCTCACAAGATAAACTTGAGCAGTGTCACATCGATTTGCTGTAAAGTAAGCTGGAATTAACCAGCTCTGTGGGAGAGGCCTCCTTGTAACTGTCCTCCTGAATTGCTTTCTGGAATGTGGCTCAGCTGCATCCTCTGATACTGGAAGCCTATGCAGAGAAGGGCAGCAAAATCCACAAGAGCTGGCCCTGCTCACTCTATCCGAGTCACATCTGCCATCCTGCAATAAACATTCTATATGCAAATCGCCTCGAGTGACTCTCTAGAAATTGACTAGTTTCTTACGATGTATCTTAACAGCAAGAGAAATTGAAAACATTTTTATGGCTTATGTCCATAATCCATTCCTTCAGTGTGTGCTGTGTTTTTAGCCAATATATTAAACTCTTCTTTCAGGACTTGCTAAGGCATCGGCTCATTTTTCTGTGACGGTGGGGGCAGGCTTTCATATTCATCCAAATGAGAGCTATTAATGGCTACCACCAAAGTGAGCTCATGCTTCCACTTTTTTTAATTGAATTGTTTTAATGAGGAAAGTTGTGCGGATTAGAGCATTTATGATGCAGAAATTAAGCCCCATTCTTCTGGAAATGAAGTCTTGGGTGGACATGTCCAGAGTTTCTTTACCTGGTCATCAAGCTTTGTCTACGTAAGACCTAAGCTTTACGATCCAATCAAAGAGATCAGGTAAAGCCACTGTCCTCCGGGTTTCCTTTTTAAGTCGTGAGATGAAGGTGACTGTGCTTGCTGGGTAGGCTGCCAGGGACAGTAAATGCTTGGTTAGGCTCTCAGGGGCTCCATTTTCCTCCTAATCCCACTGCTCTTAAGAAGAGCCTGGCAGGGACCTTCAAAGTCCTTGTTTCTTTTGTTCAGATTCCCTGGAGCTTTGCAAAATGGTAACATGACCCAGGCCCCCATCCTTCATCAGAGCCCCCCCGCCTCAGCACTCCCCTCTTACCCCTACTTTGGAACTGACACAATGCTAGTGTAGGGTGGTCTTCGATTTGTTTTTATCACGGAGTTGAAAGCTGGCAAATACACGAAATTGAACCGACTCCAAAGTGTACTTGGCTCTGCTCTTTTCCCAGTGAATGTCAGCTAGGAGAGGCGTGTGGACATGCCCAAGGCTCTGTGAATGTCTGGGACCACCGTGCTGTGGACGTGTAACAACGTCACTCCTTTTGGAGACCACTTGTCACACAATTTTATGTCCTAAATAACAGACTTGAGACTATGCCTACCCAAAGAAGTCTGAGCAAACCTGAAAAGACTTCCTCATCTTACTGCTGAAATGCTGAGGCCCAGGTCCCTATAGCCAGCCAATGCAGAGCTGGGGCAGGACCCAGACTTCCTGGTTCAGAAATGCTTGGATCAAAACAGATTCCTCAGTGCTTTTACGAGTTTCTTCGTGATATTTTGGCTCAGGATTTTTATCATTTGTGTAAAAATAAGTTGGCTAACTAGTGAAAAGACAGAGTGTGTTGGCAGGTGAAAGGTGCCAGATTCAAGGGGAACACTCAGGCAGATGATTTATTGAGTAAGAGATTATTAGAAGTTGTTAACAATACAAACAGAGAAATGGGCTGTGTGTCGGGGGCTCTGAGCAGAGTTCAGGCTCATGTGGCACACAGTGCAAGAGCCTTCTTACAGGGTTCGGAGAATGGGAATGCTCCATGCCACATGGTTGATGAGGCCTCTAGCAGCCCATGCTTGTAAAGAGGTCGTCTCTGATAGAGGGTTGTGCAGTTTGAGGAAGAAAAATGTTACCTCGGTATCAGGGATGGGGAGGGAGAGATTTAAAGTGCATTCATCATTTGGGGTGTGTTACCCAAAGCTCTCGTTAGCTTGAAGTCTGTTAGCCTGGGGCTTGTTGCAGAATCAGCTGTCCTAGCTACAGATGGGCAAGACCCGAGCAGCTCCTGGAGTCCAACATTCCCGGCTTTTTTATTTTATAAAAAGAAAGGGGGTTCTGGGAGAGGAGTTATGAGGGGTCTTTCAGGGTTCTGGGCACCATACTCAGCTTCTGACAGCTTCCTGCTGTCTGTTGGGGAAGCACGGAGCTGGAAGGCCTCCCCATCCCAGCCTGGGTCAGAGACTGGTAACGGTATTCAATCATCAAGAAGGTGCTGTCACATGAATGGGTGTGACATGAAGTGGTCAGAATGAATCGAGTTAGCAGACTGATCAGAGAGGGGCCTATGAATATAACCATCAACACTGGTTGTCAGAGAAATGACCTGGTATGTAAGGACGTCTGTGTCTATGTAAGGTTGTCAAAGAATAACCTGGTGTGTAAGGACGTCTGTGAAGAGTTCTGCGGACAGTTTGAATTACAGTTGTCGAGAAGGACTAGTGGGTAAATAGAGGATCTGGTAACACAATGGGCACCGTCAGAAGAGGGGGTAGCCATGAGATCCAAGATCTTTATCCTAGAGGAGGTTGGGGTAGAAGGTATCGGAGAGTTAAATTAGGTCTCCATAGGGTTGTTATAGATCTCCACAAAGCTAATCATTAAATAGATTATTTGAATTTTGGCCACAAGAATGTTAAGTCATATACAGAGGGAGGTAATAGACTGGGTATAAGAAAGAGAGAGAGAGAGAGAAAGAGAGAGAGAGAGAGAGAGAGAGAGAGAGAGAGAGAGAGGGAGGGAGGGAGGGAGGGAGGGAGGGAGGAGGGAGGGAGGGAGGCAGGCAGGCAGGCTTAGGTAGGCCAAGCTCTCATTTTTGGCTTTAGACCTGTAACATTCTGACTCTCCATGCTCACTGCTGAAGTTCTGGTGACACAGTGTATAGCTCATTGAAACTGTAAGGACACAGGCTTTGCTTCTCCTGGGAACTTCACGGCTTCCCATTGGCCAAGCACAACAACTATGAGTCCATGTGTCACGTTGCTAAGATGTATTGTCCTAGAACCTGAGTAGGCAGGACAACAGATCTTCAGGAGAGGGAAATGGTTGCTAAAGTCATTAGGAAAGAAATTTCTAGGTCCTATTAATCTATGAACCATTGTAATCAGGAGTGATTTTTGTTCTGTTTCTGTATCTGATTTAACATTGAGGTAACAGGTATTATATCTACTAGGATAATAAAAAGCATATAGTATGTGTGAAAGAGGAAAAGCCAGTGGGTGAAGGAGACAAAGACTCCACTTCAGATGAGAAGAGTTCATTTAAATCTTCACATATCACCAGCTATAGTAAATGGAAGTAAAACGGAAGTAATCTAATTGGTTAGAGCAGAGCCAGTTAATATTCTTTTCTTTTATCTTAGTAGGAAAAGAAAAGTTTGTATGGGGCTCTAAAAGTCTGTGTTTACAACATAAGCAGTCCCCATGGACTTTCTTCTGGAAGACTCAAATTAAGATTTTGTCAATTTTAAATTAGATTTTTTTAAATCCAAATTATACTGAATAATAAGGAAATCATTTTACCAAGGTAGTGAAAACACTTGAATCATTTTAAGCGATCTTTTTCAAGTAAGATGGGAGAGAGAACTGAGTAAACACGGTTACACCAGAGGGGCCCAATGTCATCGTCACTTGTACTTCTATCAGAATCGAGACGAGCATCATTTTTATCACTGAGGAATAATGCAGCAAATTTTTGAATACTTTTTAAATACAACAAGATTTAATAAATGCAAGAGCATGGTCCTTTCCCTTGCGGCTAGAAAGGGTCCTCTTCCAATTAATGAAATAATTTGGTTGTCTTTACTTTCCAGGCACTTTACATCGGTAAACTTTGATTTCATTAGTGCAGCTGTCCACTTAATTATCAATCTTGATGACCAAAGATCATAGACATGATGAAATTTTGCATAATAGGCCAGCTTCATAGAGATTTATGTTTTTGTCCAGCAGAGTAAGTTTGTAATCATTATGCAGTTTAACAGGATTGACTCAAGCGGGAGTAATTCTTGGCGGCCATTTGTTTCCCGGCTCTGAAGGCCGTGTCTATGCAATAAGTGAAGGCTTTGCCCAGTACTGAGGTGTGTTCAGGATTCCAAGAAGTAAACACATGTTTTCAGTATCTCAGTAAAAGGATAAAGCAGAATCCTCGGTTTGTAAACCGGTTTTTTTTTTTAAAAAATATCTCTGTGATTGGATCAATATTAGGAAAATCATATTGCTGTACACAGACTTGGCATTAATTTCATCTCAGTGCAGTGGAATTCTAACCTCAGGAATTATTACATCATATAAGACCTATGATATGTATGGTATATAATGATTCGGACCATCCCTTATAAATTTTCATATCAAATCTTTTTTCATCCCAAAGCATTTTCCTTTCTTTAACCTTCTTTACCAGAAATGTACTTCATGTCCATAATTCTTCTCTCAGGAAATTACATTGCATCACAAAAACTAGTTATTAACCCAAATATATTGTAAAAAAAAAAAAAAAAAAAAAAAAAAAAGTTGTGTTGATGATGTAGTAAAACACATAAGATTATCTATAAATTCTAAGATGTCCTGTAGATATTTGAGCAAAAATCTCTTTTTCTTAAAATGTTTGTATCCATCTGCACAGTCACGCATTCACATCCATGTGCATGTTCACATCTTACAATCGGGTATATAGCATTCTGTGACCTCAACAGTAGCAAGGTCTCACTTAGGTTTCTCCTCCCCTTCGGACACAGAGTGACACATAAAGACAGGTTACATACAAGTAACACTTACGACCACAGATGACACACAGCTGCAGCACATAAACAAAACGACAACACATTAAATAACATGATTACATCTCACCACTGAGAGGGCAAAGGGCCGAGTGAAGGCTTATGGCTGAGCAGACAGTGTTTAGGAAGATTTCCACTGCAGAGAGGGAGGCACGTTAGGCAGCTTTCAAATCCCCTTATGTGTGCAGGCACATGTGCCTGCACACAAACACACACACACACACACACACACACGTACACACACATACGCATACACACACACATACGCATACACACACATACGCATACACACACATACACACACATACGCATACACACACACATACACACACACACATATGCATACACACACACATACACACACACATACACACACACACACACATACACACATATGCATACACACACACATACACACACACACACACATACACACACATACGCATACACACACACACATACACACACACACACACACATACACACACATATGCATACACACACACACACACACACACACACACACACACACACACACGGTTTTGTAGCTTGTGGCTGAGAACTGCAGGGCAGGGGAGGAGTGTAGGAAGGATCAGATCTTTGTGTCCCAGATGTAGTCCTGGAGGATGAAAGGAAATTACAAGAGGCTTGGCTGAGGAGATTTGGGGGCCTACAGAAGCACTTTTAGACCCTCTTGACGGAATATGGACTATCAGGTGAGTTGTCTGAGAATGAGCAGTAGCAAGGCCTGCTCGATTCTGAAGTTACTTTGGCTGCTGAGAACCCAGCCCCTGCAAGCTTGGCTGGTGGCAGTGGGGGTGTGGACTCAACCCTGTTCTCCAGACAGGCTTGCTGTTGAGGACTGAGCTTCCTGACAGGCGAAAGGCTGGAGGACCCATACGTTGTTGCCTTGGTTGGCGGGGTGGGAATTGAGTTTTACTTTTTAGTTTTTTTAAGAGCAGCTCAGGGGTGAGTCAGTGTGGGCTGTAAAGAATGAGGGGCCCCCTTTGTGTCTGCCTTGCAGTGAAACCTGATTTCACGTTAGCCATAAGACAGCGGTGAAGGAGAAGGCAGATTTATCCTTCTGGAGGGGCTGAGAATTTGTAGGTGGCGACAGGTGGCCTTTTCTCTGGGAGAGTGGGTGCAGCCCTGAGACAAGTCCCGGTGGGGCACCACATGGAGAGGAAAGGCTGCATGGTGAATGTCCGTGCCAGGCCAGGGAGAAAGGAGGAGGAAGCACGTGTGTTTCAGAGCAGGGGGAACTCAACCAAGGAGACTCTGGGTGACACCATTTAGGAGAAACTAGACTCCTATATGATCAAAGCAAAGGAATCTGGCTGGGGTGGGCGGGACTGGGGGCGGTCGGGGAGACAGGGCAGCCTATTGTCTCCTGGCACAGAAAAGTTTTCCAGTCTGGCCAGCCAGAGAAAGAAACTCGGGGGAGTAAGTTTTTAGTAGAAAGATTTAGCAAACAGCATATACAACAATCAGAAAAGAAAGTAGTTTTAAGGTAGAAAAAATGCTCTGATACCGGAAGTCTTCAGCCATTTGCTATTTCAAGGCAATTCTGAAAGAATTCTGAGGTCAAAGGTACATGTTAAGAGGTATGGGGTGAGTTAGTTGATTGGTGGAGAGGGATAAGAGAGAAAAGCATCCTCAAAACTCTAACTCCCCTCCGGAGGTGTGGCAAATGTCATGTCATGTCACAAATGTCATGTCATGTCACAAATAGTAAACTGAGTGGGAATAAGTGTCCTTAGAGTCAGCTGGTTTAGGGCAATGGGGTCTAACCCAATCCTGGTGGAGGACTCTGACCCAGGATCCAGGTTGTCAGAAAAAGCCAAACAGAAGGAAAGAACTCTCAGAAAACCCAAAAACTCCCCAGGGGAAAGTGGAAGATTGTGCCAGGCCTGGAGAAAGTGGTGATACAGGAGTCCCCAAAGGGCAATTTATTTTAGTGGGGCCTTCATCTGAGTCACAACACTATTATGAACCATTTCACGCTTGGGAACCAAGGGGAAACTGAGGCAGGTTGTCTTTTGGAGTAAGAGATTTAATAGAAGAGTTATTAACACCACGGATAGACAGATATCTGCCAGGAGCTCTGAGGAGAGTTCAAACTCATGAAGCAAGCATCAGGGCCTTTGTATAGGTTTTGGAGGAGAAGAAGAGCTTGTATGCCACCATGGCAGCCCATAGTATGTGCTTGTCATCAGGCTATCTCTGATGCCCCAGGAGCAGTGGGGAGGAAAGGGCTCTTGCAGTTCAAGAAAGAAACATGTGACCTTGAAGGTGGAGCATGATCCATTTAGCTAATACACATCCATCATACAGGTTGAGTCATGAGGTAGACGGCACAAAATCAAGAGTGCGAAGTCCTCCACCAAGCCTTTTACAAAGACACTTCATTCCACTCACTGGAAAGACCTCAGGCCCCAGCCACATCTTAAAGGTCCCTCCTCCAAACACTGTTGCTTAGGAGATTAATTTTTGCCATGGTTTTGGAAGGCAAAGGGAATTGCTGGAAAGTGGGGAGGGGGCTGTTTAGGTCATAGCACCTTGGGAAAGTTGAAGGTTCTCATTAGAACGTAACATTCAGCAACCCCACTCTATTTTGGCTTTGTTAAAAGAAGGCGATAATGCTGGAGGGATGGACCCACTTTGCCACCCACCTTAATGGGCCATAATGACCAGTCTAATCCTTTTGCTAAAAACAGGAGCAAGCAGCAAACCTCCAGAGACATCTGAGGGGAATAAGCATCATGAAAGAGAACCACTGTGGAAAACAGAATAACAGATTACCAAGAATGCATGGATAGATTATTTTTATTTTTTAAATTAGCAGACAAAGTAGCAGATATCCTTATGGCATTTTCAAAGGAAGTATGCTTTAGGATACTTCCCTTCCCCTCATCTCTTGCATTCCCCTGCTCCCTCTGATATCTCCTTGTGATACCCCACATGCAATTTCAAATGGAATTTTTTAAAGAGGCAGGACCACTCTCACACATTACTGCAATCACACAGAGTAGCCTGAAACCTCCCAGGCTAACCCTAAACTCACAAGTGCATTCCTGTACCAGCCACCCAAGTTGCTAGAATTGCAGGCATGCACCACTACAACCAGCCTCCAATGGATTTGTAGTAGTAATTTTTATTCTTGGAAATGTCATACATTTATGCAATGTATATTGGTCATATCCATCTACCACTACCTCCCTCCAACTAGTGTCCTCCACTCAATCTCCCTCTCAACTTCATGACTTCTTTTTATCTATTTACTTTTCTTGTTAATAACTCCCAAATCCACTCAATGCTGCCCTTCTGCACAAAGATGTATAACCACTCACAGGGGCATGAGCCATCTGCTAGCACCATGTCCTCATGATGTGTGATTCCCCATCCCTCAGCAGCCATTGGCTGCCAGTAGCTACTTCAAAGGTGGGTGGGGTTTGCGGGCCCCTCCCCTGTTCTTGCTGGAATTTTGAGTGCAGGTCTTATGCAGGTACCAATAGCTACTGAGAGCTGATGTGTGCAATAACCATGTCGTGGCTAGAAATTGACATTTCACAGCTCTTCACACCAAACTGGCATAACTGTTTCCATCCCTTCTTCTAGGTATCTGGAGCCTTGGATGGAAGAAGGTTGATACAGATGGCCATCCACATCTGACCACGTGGTGGTGATATATTGTGTACCCCAATATATTGTATACCCTAATAAACTTATCTGAGGATCAGAGAACAGAGCCAGCCACTAAATTAGACATAGAGGCAAGACAGTGGTGGCACACACCTTTAATCCTATCACTTGGGAGGCAGAGATCCCTCTGGATCTCTGTGAGTTCAAGGCCACACTTGAAACAGAGCCAGGCATGGTGGCACACGCCTTTAATCCCAGCACTTGAGATCTCATGCCTTTGCTACCGAGTATTTGGGAAGCACACACACCTTTAATCCCAGAAGGAAGGAAGATGTCAGGGCACAGAAAGGTTTATAAGGTGTGAATAAACAGGAAGTCTCACTCTGGAGGCTGAGGAGTTGGTAAGGTGAGGTTGGCTGTGGCTTGTTTTGTTTCTCTGATATTCCAGCTTTCACCACAATATCTGGCTCCTGGTTTGTTTGTTTATTTATTAATAAGACCATTTAGCAATTCATGTTACACCATGTAGAGTTATTTATACTCAGTACTTGAAGCAGTCATGAGTCTCTGTGCTAACACTACCCACTGCTAAAGAGCCTTCTCTTACCAAAATTGAGACTGGCAAATATGTACAACTATAACCATAAATACTTAGAATGAAGCTTGGCAGCATGACCACTTAGGAAAACAAAAAGGTTCCCCTTAGGATCTAGGATTTCCTAGCCATGAACTTTTGAGTGGGTTTACGGTACCAGAAATAAAATTCTTCCTGTGGTGCAGGCCTCCTATCCAGTCAGATACGTTAACCTCAACGACCACTACACCAGTATTGTGCCAGTGGGCACAACTTGCCAGCATGTCCTCTTGCAGCACGCAGGATTCAGAGCAGACATTGGTGTCTTTTCTCCCTGGGCAGGCTGCATAACACCTTCTAAAACTACCTAAGCTAGTCAGCAGGGAAGGGCTTCCTGGCCAGCTTGAGGTTGAGTTCTCTGTATCCTACACCCTAAGTGATGTCTTCAGCAATAGGGTCTTACCATCTAGTTATGGTGGGCAACCAAGAGAAATGGTAATAGCCTATGTTATTTTGGGTGCTGCAGCATTGTCCATTCACACAGGACACTGTTGTTCAAGCTCCGTTCTGTAAAGTGTGTGTGTGTGTGTGTGTGTGTGTGTGTGTGTGTGTGTGTACAAGCCTGGAGATCTTTTTTTTTTTTTATTAGCTAAAAACTGGTGGGTTTCTATAAGGCTTGTTCGAGAGTCATCAGTTTTGACTAACCTATCTCCTACCCTCACCCAGCCCTTATCCCCAGTTAAACTTTAACCCCAAGTATATCGTCCCCTCCTTTCACATCACCTGTGTTCAAGTATCCCCTCTAATTGAATATTTTTGGGGTTGAAAGATTGTAAGTGTTCATGTAACTTTTACACACACCCTTGATTTGGGTTAAGCCTTTGTCAGCAACTGATTCCCCCCCCCATACCCTTCCAGGCTCAAACCCTACGTCCCCCCTTGGTCCTCCAGTCCATTTTCATTTTACCTGTGCTAAACTACTCCCCTTCCCTTAAGACTTCCACCCTGAGTGGCCTATTCCTAGTTTCCTAGTTTGTATTTGTATTCCAGCTTAAACATATAAAAATGAAAGATATGAAGCTCTCATCTACATACAGCAAAGAACATGTGGCATCTATCTGAGCCTGGGTGATCTTACTCAGTATAATTTTTTTCCAGTTTCATCCATTTACTTGGAAATTTCATGGTTTCCTTTCTCTTTACAGCAGAGTAATATTCATTGTGTTCATGTACCACATTCCCCTTATCTGTTCATCAGTTGATGGGCATCTTGGTTGATTCTATTTCCTGGACTTTGTGAATTGAGCTGCAATAAACAAGAATGTTCAGGTGTCTCTGTGGTAGGATATAAAGTCCTGTGAGTATCTGCCCAGGAATGATATAGCTGAATCACTTAGCGGTTCTATTTCTAGTTTTTTGAGAAACTTCCAAAATGACTTCTAGAATGACTGCACTAGTTAGCACTCCCACAAACAGTAGATTGGGGCTCCCTTTCTCATCTAGGCCAGCGTTTGTTTGCATTTCTATCCTGATCATGGTCATTCTGACTAAGGGAGGTAAAATCTTCAAGTAGTTTGAATCTGCATTCCTGTGACAGCTAAGGCTGTTGAACACATTCAAAGTGTGTAGGAGCCATTTGTACTTCTCATTTTGAGAGTTCATTTCCATAGCCTATATTTTATTTGGGTTGTTTGTTTTCTTGATTTTTAGTTTTTTTAGGTTCTCAGTAAAGAAAACTTGCAATCAAGGGAAGAGGCAGCCCAGAGAGTAGAGATCTTTGCCAGCTGTACGTCTGACTAGTATCTAGAATATATAAAGAACAAAATAAACTAAACATCAGGTAGATTTTAAGAGTGGCTGCCCCCATAGGAACAGGACAGGATATTGAAACATAGTACAGAGAACAAACGCACTTAAAAATGTTTAAGTATAATTTTAAAAATAAAACCAACATATGACAGAATCAAATAAAGACAAGAGAATGAAACAAAGAAGAAAGAGGAAGACAGAAGAAACAAAGATGTGGAGAAAGAGCCAGGCCTAGGTGCACAGGCCTATAATCCAAGATACTCAGGAAGCAGAGGCAGGAGAATTACAAATTCATAATTAAAATGAGCAACTCAGAGAGGGACTTTGTCTCAAAAAGAAGTGTTTTAGTTTAAACAAAGGGCCAGGGATGTAGCTCATTGGTAGAGAACTTGCCCAACTTGAGTGAAGTCCTGGGTTTGCCCCTCAGTACTCCAAGGAGAAAGAGAGAAAAGCATGATTTGGGGAACCAGACTTTAATCCAAGAATTTTAATACTCATCCAACACACAGAGAGAGGTGGGGAGAGATTGGAAGGAAATAATTAAGTCAATCATAGAAGGAAGTCTCCTGGACCAGAGGCAAGAACAAGATTCAGTGCTGCAATGACTGATCACAGTGACCATACCTAAAATAGACTCTCCTGAAACATCAAAGATAAAGAGTAAATATAAAACTTCCACAAGAAGAAAAAAATCTACAAATGAGTTTTTATCAAACTTTTCATCAATCATACTGGATTTTCAAAGAAAGCAGAGCAAAGAGCAAAGCTGGCAAAATTCTGATTGATTATTTTCTCCCAAAATTCAATACCTAGCCCAACTATCAGTCTAGTGTAAGGACATCATAATAACTTTGAGTTTAAGGACTCAGAAATGATGGGTCCCAACTGCCCTTCCTGGGAAACTTGTCTGTTACTATGTGCCAGAAAAAATATTAAGTAAAATAGAAGGGTAAAAAAAAAAAAAAAAAAAAAAAAAAAAAAAAAAAAAAAAAAAAACATAGGGCTGGAGAGATGGCTCAGAGGTTAAGAGCACTGACTGTTCTTCCAGAGGTCCTGAGTTCAATTCCCAGCAACCACATGGTGGCTCACAACCATCTGTAATGAGATCTGGTGCCCTCTTCTGGCCTGAAGTCATACATGCTGTATACATAATAAATAAATAAAAATAAATAAAAAATAAAACCGCATAGACAAAACCAGAAATGCAGTGGTCATAAACAAAATCTCAAGATGATACCCGTACAGTAATGCCAAAAGAAGAGCACAGGATCAAATAGGGACTTAAACATATCTTCAGTTAAGACTACATCTTACTTCAATGACAGTGTAATGAAGAAAACTGGGAAGTTTCTGAAATTCATAAGGACATCCCAACATGGTTAGAATCCAAACCTTCAGGCTGCTCGAGCCAAATCACAAATGATACAAACTTGGGCAATCATTTGTGTCTTCTGAAGTTTGATTTTCTTATTTGAAAAGCAAATGCAAGTAAGATGTGATGGTACACACCTACATCTCCAGCTCTTGAGAAATTGAGACAGGAACATCATGAGTCCTGGAGTACATACCGAGACTCTGTCTCAAAAAGAAAATCGCATATGAAATGATTGCTGGGCTGGTGAAACAGTTCGGCAGGTAAAAGTGTTTCCTCTGAAGCCTGAAGACCTAACTTCCATCTTCAGAACAAGAGCATACGTAGGGAGAGCAGGGAGCAGACTCCCACCAGCTGTCCTCTGTCTTCTACATGTATGCCATGGTGCGCATGTACCCACAGCTGTGCGCACACACATGCGCACACACTCGCTCACATATAATAATAATAATAATAATAATAATAATAATAATAATAATAAAATATTATTTAATATTTATTACTTCATGTCATATTGAATAGTAGATGAAATAATGCGTACAAAATACCTAGAACACTGCACTCAGCATTTTCCCCTAAAAGGCTTATTTTTAATATACTTTCTGTACCAAGGGAAAAAAAGGAAGTCAGTTAGAGATTTGGAGAAAGATAAAATGAAGCTGTCAAGAAATGTCGTATGTCAAATCAAATAAAAATACAGTGTGATTTTGAGTGACTGAAGAAATGTGAAGCTGAAATCAGAATTCATTTGATCTGAAGATGGGGCCTTTGTAATAGAGTGCCACAGGTTTGGAGAGTTAAGATTATTTTCATTCTCCCTGAGTCTAATCAAACTACTTGGTTCTCTACTGAATAATATTTACATAATCATAATTTCCAACTGCCATTTAATGGTATTCGGTTTTAAGAAACTAAACTCTCCTCAAAGCACAGAAGACTTAATTATAGCCGTGGATCAGAGTATAAGTGTAATAAACCTTGATCGTGAAAAAAAGATGATGGAAAGCTAAGAGGGGCCAGAGAAAAGTGGGGAGGAAGTGTGTGGTCCTCGTGTTCTCTCCGGACATAACGACTATCCAAGACACTGTAGCCACATCTGCTGCTATGGCTTTAATGGTAACCCGAAGAAGACATTTTAAGCAATGTGACTTGAAAAATGGTGCATGAGGAAATGAGTGATGTTAATTAATGTACTAGATTCTGTGACTTCCAAAGCCAACTTGCCTCTCGGGATTAGAGACTGGCAGCATAGTGCAGATGTCCTACATGCAGGCAAGAGGAAATTGTCACTGTTATTTTATGCCTGGATGCTATCTGAAAATTTTCTTACATGCTTAAATTTCTTATATTACTTATATTTTAATGAATCAAAAATCTCTCATTCTCCTAGTCAATACATATTTATAGAGTGCTATTCTGCTCCAGCCGTGTCCAAGTCCTGGGAATTAATAAATATAATCCTTGCAGTCGAGTAAAATCTAGAATTCTTATCAGTGAGACTGACAGTAACATGGAAATTATTTGATCAATAAGCTGATTTCAAGTAATTAGTTCTGTGGAGATGTATTAAAGAGGGGCGGCACAATCTATCTAGGGAAATCAAGAGAGGCTTCTGGGAGGGGACAGCATTGAAACAGAGACCTGAACAAAGAGAAGGCAACTGTTCCAGGGTGTGGGAAAGTGTTGCCTAAAATCTGCAAGTGTGGCTGGCACACTCACAGGCTGGAAGGCAGGCCAGTCAGTCAAAATGGGTAAGGGGGAAGTCATGAGTGGAGTTGAGAAAGTGTGTAGAGGCCAGACTTGATGGGCTATTTTCGGTCACAATTAGTAATTTGATTTTTGTCTAAATTAAAACGCAAAAATTATTAAAGAATTTTAAGTAAAGGAGTGATGTCTGAATTGACTCTTAATAAATTTGTCATTTGAATCAGGCAATATGATTACACAGGCAATGATTTTAATCACCTTCCAACTAGGAACAGAACAAGCTGTCATCCAGGAGAGGGATGGGAGGCTAGGTGATGTGACAATTTCTAAAGAGGGTGATAGTGGAGATGGTAAAACATCCAAATTCAGAATATATTTAAAGAAGAATGAAAAGACTATAGATAGATGCATGCATGGATGATGGATGGATGATAGGTGGATGGATGATGGGTAAACAAATGGATGATAAATAGATGGGTGGATGGGTGGATGAAGGATGGATGGATGGATGGTTTGGGGGATGGTAGGTGGATGGATGATGGATAAACAAGTGGATAATAAGTAGATGGGTGGATGATGGATTTGGATGGATGGTGTGAAGGGGCCCCAAAATAGCTTGACCACACTGCAGCCATGACAGGCTTAGGGGCCTAGACACAGCTTCTGTGACAGGCTTACTGGCAGGCAACACCCAGATCCAGGAAAAGCCTTAAGCTGATACCACCCAGGGATCCACCCAGGGGTGAGGAAGTACCAGACATCCCAAACATTCCAGCCATTAAATAAAGTGGCCAGATCTCCTTGAGTCTAGCACACACCTATTTTTGTTTTACAGCTACCCCTAGACAATTGTCAGCCAATCAGGGTCCTGAACCCTGGAAATCCCCTTACCCCAACCTCTGCTATGATAAAAACTCTGCCCCACCTGAACTCAGGGCTCTCTGCTCTCACCGCTGTGTTGGACAAACAGAGGGACCAAGCTCTGGAGCTTGAAATAAAGGCTCCTTGCTTTTACATGCAGGATTCAGTCTCTGTGGTGGTCTTTTGGAGGTCCCTGCAATCTGGGCATAACAGATGGATGAATGGATGGGTGGATGGTAGGGGGATGGTAGATGGATGGATGATGGGTAAACAAATGGATGATAAGTAGATGGGTGGAGGATGGATGGATGGATGGATGGATGGATGGATGGATGGAATGGAGAAAAGCAAAGGCTCTACTGTAGCTGCCAGAATTTTGTCAGGAGAAAATGTCAAAACTATAGTCAGACTTTCTTTTGGACCACCAGTTCCCAAATAATGATATGGAGACTTCTTATTAAGTACAAAAGCTTGGCCTTAGCTTGGGCTTATTTCCAACTAGCTCTTATAACTTAAATTAACCTGCTAATTTATATTAATCTACATTCTGCCATGTGGCTTGTTACCTCTGCTCTGTACCATATGTCCCGCTTCCTCTGTGTCCGGCTAGTGCATTTCCCACCTCTCAGATTTCTCCCCAGAGTTCCTCTGTCTCCCTGGAAGTCCCACCTATCCTGCATAGCTATTGACCATTCAGCTCTTTATTAAACCAATCCAAAGGCAGAAACACATCTTCACAAAAAAGATTATTCCACAACACAAAAGAACTGGCATTGCCTAAGGTCCCCTGGAGTTGCAGAGACAAGCCCCACCAGTGTGACTGGATGAGGAACAAGAGATGAAGAATCTGAGTTTGGAAGTTCAGATTGTTATTTTAGAGACATTCTGTCAAGAAACAAAAGAAAATCTTAGTAACTGGGCAAGATATGAAGTCAAAGCAGGGTCTTGTTTTTACTTGCTTGTTTAAAGTAGTAATATCAAAGTCTGTTTGTATGCTAATTAGAATGATTAATTTAGCAGACAACTTGACATTGGAAAGGAAGGCATACTTGCAGTAATGAAGTTGTGGAGGAGACTGGAAATGATGGGAATGCCATACAAGCCCACCTCTTGCAATTGCATGGGTTGGCTCAGGGACCTGTTACCCACACCAACAGACGGAAGGCAAAACACTCCAGGTTCAGGTATATTGACGGGTGGCGGCAATGAGTCACTTCTCATGTGACTGCATCACTGCTTCATAAAGCCAACCTTGTGTAGAGTTAACCAGGAGATGAGCTGGTTAACTTGTTAACTACCATTGTCTAGAAGAGTAGAGTACTGTTAGGGAGTTAAGAAGGGAGGGGTGGTATGTAGGAAACCTATGAGAGTGCAAAGTAGGAATCCAGGAAACTGTTAAAACTGTTTAGCTGTCTTGAGTGGTTGGTTGAGATTCTGGATGATAATATAGAGGTGAGAGGACTTAGGATGCTTTGTGGGCTTTCTCTAGAAAGTTTAATCTATTCAGCTGCAGACATGGAGTCAACAGACAATTGACCATCAGGACAGGAACCGTGCCAGGCAGGAAAGAATTAGGGGAGGATGTGGGAGACAGTGCTATAGTGAAAAAATTACAGGTTTGTGTCCCAATAAAATTGTGTTTCCAAAGCTGCTACAACAGGAATCCCCACACACACCATCATTCTGTGCCTCTTTTCCAGTATGAACTTGGGGGTAAATTTCCCCTTCACTTTAGATCCAGGTTTGCCATGTGTGTCATTTCGACTGAAAGAATAGAACAGAAATTGTATAGCTGAACTCCTGGAGTAAAACATGAAAAGATCTGCAGCCACCACCTTTGCTAAATAGAATGGTGGTCTTGAGATACAGTTGCAAGCAAGGAAGCCTACAGGAGACATGTGGAGGCCACCCTGACAAGCATGGGAAGGAAGGAGGGAGAGACAGAGATCCCACAGTCACCCCCAAGGCTCCAGTCAATGAAGCCATCTCCTCTAAGTTCGTTCACTGTCTGACTACAGCCATGAGAATCTCCAGCAGATGTGGGGATGAAGAACCATCCAGCAATCCCTTTCAAATTCTGACCCACAGAATTGTGGGCAAACTGGTGTTTTACTATACAATGTCACATAACTAGTTAGAAAATGCTTCTCAACCCTGTCATCAGCCACTGGTAGGAGATGAGGAGTGCAGGTATGCTGAGATATGGGGACCTGTGGGAGGGACAATACAGATGAAGGATTTGAAGCTCCCACGAACCTGAGGATCTTCTGAAGTAGAAGTTTTTCAATAAGGAATTGCTAGGACTAGAGATCACACAAAATATAGAAAAACAGAAAACAGTATTTTAAGATAATGCTGTCCCGGCTGATGCAGAGATGGTGAATACAGTCTCATAGGTGGGTGGCTGTGGGTGTGTTAGAGGAACCAGCAAAGTCAAGGGACAACTACACAGATGATGCTGCCAGCAACACTGATACGGAGACCGCTTACCAGTTAAGGGTGCGTTCTTGGGACCAGATTATCTTTCTGAGCCTGCTGGAACCACTGTGTATGTTTTCAGGCAAAGCACATTATCTCATTACACCTCACTCTACTCAGCTATAAAATGAGGGTGATATTAACACCTACTGTAGAGTATTGTTGGAATTAGGCAAAATAATGTTTTAAAGTGCTTAGAAGGTTCCAGGAAAAGAGAAATTCTCCAATAAGTGGTAACTCTTGCTGTCACTGGCACTAGAGACAAAGGCAGGCAGCAGGTCAGGTGCTGGAAGAACCGAGGAGGACGTCAGTGAAGGGCAGCAGCAAGGTGGGGTAGCAGGTGGCAGCATCTGATGATGCGCTTCAAAGGGCTGTGGTCTTTGAAGTTGAAAGCAAGTGCAATAATTAATTAAAGGCTGGAAGGGGAGTAAGGAAGACACTCCCCCTTTAAGGCACAAAATCAAAAGTGTCTATATGAGAGGGCCTCGGAGAGAACAGTGTCCTTGGGGAGAGCCAGGTTCCATCAGAGGGGAAAGACAGTGAAACAACTCTGGGGAGATAAGGGTTTGTCTGTCTGTTGATGGCAAACTATGAACTCCAAAGGGTTTGGACCGATGAAGAGGAACAGAAGGGTCCATCTCAAGATGCAGAGAACCATGTGATGATAAGGGCCTGGCTGTGACAGGTTCTCTGATGAAGGCAGATGAAGGGGTGAAGCTGAAATATTCATGACCTACACGGGGTTGGTCCAGGAAGTCTCTCGTGGGGGAAGTGGGGAGAGATCTGAGAGCAGCTGTGTAGTCTGTGGCAGTGTTTATGGGACCTCATCAAAACTCCCTTCCCTATGTAAGCCTTTAAAGGTACCTGGGAGGGAAGGAGGGAGGGAGGGGTGAGGAAGGGAGAGAGAGCATGTGTTGTATGTACACAGATGTGCAGTACTGAGACCAGGGCATGAGGGCATATGTCTTCCTCTGTCACTATCCAAGTTATTGAATTGAGCCCAGGTCTCTCACTGAACTGATAGCTCTACATTTGACCAGGTTGAGTGTCAGAGAGCCCTCGGGATTCATCTGTCTTTGTCTGCCTAACGCTGAGGTTACAGGCACACACACAGTCAGGTCTGGCTCTTTATGTGGGTTCTAGGGATTTGAACTTGGGTCTTCATGCTTAGGGAGCAAGTGATCTTACCCACTGAACCATCTCCCCAGCTTGATGAGAATTCTTGCCACAGCAAAGAAGAGGCAAACAGCACTTTCCTGTATCACCACTAACCTTAAAGGAAACACTGGATCCCGGACTACAGAGAGCATAGAGAGAATAGGGAGGCCACAGCAGATGATGAGAGACCAAATGAGATTCAGAAATACTGAAAGTTAGGTTTACAGAGGAAGCCCTAGACCCCAACTTAGAACAACCAACCAATGAACAGGCAAAGAAGGGAAAATACCCTGCCCTGCTCTGAGGCTGCAAACGAGGAAGTGGAAAGCCTCCAGAAACACTACAAAAACAAAACTTGAGATGCTTTCATCTGTGTGTTGTGATGGAGTGATGCTGGAGAAAGAACCTGTCTGCCTAGAGAAGGGCCCTGGTTCTGATTTGCAAGCTGGTATGAAGGATGGAGCCAATGCTCAGAGAAACCCTGGAGTCAAACTACTCTGCTGAAGGAAGTTAAAAGTAAATAAAATAACCCCCCCCCAAAAAAAACACTGTTACCTCTGTGTATGTGTGCCCACGTGCATGTACACACACACACACACACACACACACACACACACACACTCCACTTACTAAGCCGGAGACTATCCCAAGAACCATGGGAACACGGGACTGGAGTGAACCTGTGCACAAACGCACTCAAGTGAACACTGCAGGCTGCTGACCTGACAGCAAAGCTGCAGAGCAGCAGAAAGAGAGCATGTCACTACAGAGGTAAAGAAAGATGCATGGCCCCTTTGGAGGCCCGGACACTGAAACCTGTGGGTAGAAAGTGCTACCCGCCACCAAAGAAGAGGATAGGGCGGGGGCAGGCATCAAGCTCTGGGGCACCCATGCTGAAGGCTGGAGAGACTTGTTCTCAGCAGGAGAGGCAGGAAGAGGACCAGTTATACACAGAAATTCAACTCAGAAGCAAAACGGAGCGCAGAATTCACCTAGTCATTTTAGTCTCTTGTTTGAACACCAGGAAGATACGCTGGCAGCCGCTTGCCCGCTGGCAGAGTTCAGAGTTCAAAGATACCCCAGGGGTAGAAAGCTACAGTCATCGCATAAAAGTAGAAATACTGACTATTATACTCTTACACTATTTTCTGCTTTTGTTTTGATTTATTTTTTATTCTTTTAATTTTTTTACTTTTGCATTTGTATTTTTAATTTTTTGTTTTCATTTTTACCTCGCTTGCATAAGCTTTATGATTGCTCTGCTCTTTTCTTCTGTACTAAATCTATTATATTCTCTCTATTATCTCTCATATCTTCAACCTGCTGTTATGGATATAGTGTGAAATAGTCCTCATCAATCTCACCAGGCTGTGAACTCTGAAAACTATAATAATAACCGGCCTGATGCGATATGCCCACTGGTGAAATAGTGGCATGCATGTTATGGGAGCAAACAACCACTCTCTGAGGCCTGCTCCGTGAGATGAAACCTATTCCTAACATTGTTAAAAAAGGTCAAGAACTGATGTATAGACAGATCATGGATCCTGAGGACAAACCTAGTACTATTATTTCAGTAAATGGACATCATATTAAAATGATTCCTACTGGCTTATTGCTTTACCCATAGGTTAGAGCATATCTCAACTCTACTCGGAGAGGCTTCTTAAAGTAGATGGCAATTAACACAGACCATCAACTTGTCAACAGACAAAGAATAAGAAATATCAGCACTCTCAATTCTTAATGGGACGTCTGTGTCACATCCTTGCCTCTGAGGCTCAGGGATCTTTGTGGAAGACGGGTTGGAAAGACTGTAAGAACCAGAAGTAACATCAAGAAAACAGTGTTCTCCAGACACAACAGAAGTTGTACATGTGAACTCACAATGGTTATGACAGCATGAGCAAGACATGCACAAATTCAAACAGACAAAATCCCAGCCTAGAGGTGGGCATGAGATCCCACCATTAGCTGAGGAGTTATTGGCATTTGATGACTTCTGGGAGAGGGAGAGTCAGTTTTCTTTAATGCTGTGATCCCTGATAGGTCAACCACAGCCCAGGGAAGGCCCCACTTCCAAGATGAGTTGGACAACACAAACTTAATGGGAAGGAAGAAGAAAACTCAAATTTTATGGGAAGGGAGGTCATGGTGGAGAGAGTGGTAATGGGAGCAGTTGGAGGAAGAGTGAATATGTTTGAAATACATTATATTAAATTCTCAAAGAATTAATAAAAATAGTTTTTAAAATATGGAATGTCTTCCAAGAAGGTTCAAACAAGTGAAGGAATGATGTGAAGAAGGCAACCCAGAGCCTAGATAAAGAGGTCAATTATGTGGATGAGAAAGTCTGCAACATGAATGAAAAATTCAGTAACACAAAAAAATCATAAAAATGATATTCTGAAAAGAAACCAAATAGAAATATTAGATGTGAAAAAGTCGATTGATCAAATAAAAAAATATGGAAAACATCATCAATTGACTAGATTAAGCAGAAGAAAGAATACCATGGATGGAAAACAAGGTTAAAGAAGTATCATATTTAGACAGCCATGCACAAAAAAAGTACTCAGGCCTGGTGGTACAGTCCTATAATCCCAGATACTAAGGGATGCCAGGATTAAGACAGAAGAATCACAAGTTCAAAGCTAGCCTGGACTACAGAATGAGTTCAAGGCCAGCTTGAGCAACTTAGTGAGATTCTGTCTCAAAATAAAAATTAAAATGAAGATGAAAATATACTAAGTCTTAAAGTACTTGCCTATCAGGCAGGAAACAACAGCAACACAATCCCACCATCTTCTGCCACCATACTTTCCCAACCATGATGGATCCTATTCTCTAAAGCCATGAGACAATAGAATCTTCTCCTCCTTTACATTGCTTCTGCCATGTGTGCTGTTAGAGAAACAAGAAAAGGAACTACCATGTCTGAATAATTTCCCTATTGTTGCTATTTTATTTCTTTTTCCCTTTTCTGATTCCTGCTCTTGAAGACCTTGGGTTCAGCTCCAAATTCCAAAACAAAAGGAAAAGAAAGAAAAATTATAATAAAGCATTATCACGACTTTCAAGAACTCTGGGACATTATCAAGAGACCAAACCTGATCATCTACAGGGCAGATGAGCTATCCTGCAGAAGATGGGAAGAAGGAGCTAAGATAAAATAAAATTAAATTAAAAAAAACCTAATTTATAGAAAAATCCATTCAATGAAATTGTAGTCAAAATTTCCCACACCTAGGGAAAGAGATGGGCATATAAGTGCAAGAGACATCAAGTAGACATGACACAGACAGTAAAAGCTCTCCAAGCCACTTCATTGTTTAAACTGCAGAACAAATAAAACTAAAATCTGGAAAGAAGAGAAACCAACTTTCCTACAATGACAAATCTACTCCCTAAGATCTGGGAAAGCATGGAGTCATAGAAGTCAGCTTCCTGAAGTAACTGCCAAACAAGATGCCTCTGTCCAGCGAAGATATCCTTTTTAGTTGATGGATACATAAGAATCTTCTAAGACAAGCACAGAATCAAGCTATTTATTACTACTTGTCCAGCATTACAAAAGAAGCTTAAGAGAATGATTCACACAGATGAGGAGGAAAGTCACTGCATGGCTGCATTAAAAAAAATAATAATTAGTTCAACAAAGGGACCAGATAAATAAAGAACCAGAAAAAAATCAAACATGTGTAGCTCAGTAAACCAGCAAAACCCCATGAAGAATAAAGAAGAAAGAAAATAAGAAAACTCTTTGAACCAATCAATAAAGCCAACAAATACCTCTCCACAATAACCCTTAATGTTAATGATCTCAGTTCCCCAGTTAAAGGATACAAGCTTGTGCAGGAGAAATGGATCAGCAATTAAGAGTGTGCTCTGCACTTCTGAGGACTCGAATTCAGTTCCCAGGACCTACATCAGAAGTCTCACCACCACCTGTGGTTCCAACTGCATGGAACCTGACACCTCTGACCTCCAAGGACATCTGAGGTCACATGCGCACACACACACACACACACACACACACACACACACACACACAATTGAAAATAATTAAAAATAGATCTTTTTAAAGATACAGGCTACTTGATGAAACCAGAACACAAGATCCAACTATTTGTGGTTTGCAAAAGACACATAAACGAAAAATGAAAGGATGGGAAGCTATGTATGGCAAGCTATAGGAAGCAGGAAACAGACAGAAAGAGCCATCCTTATATCCAACAGACTAGACTCAAGTCAAAAGGGGTTAGACGAAATAAAGTCACTGCACAGAAGTAAAGGAACAAGTCAACAAGATGACATAATGATTACCAACAGTGGCACCAAATGCTGGTGCAGCTGATTTCACAGACATTACTAGACATAAAGAGGCAGATAGGTCCCAATACTATAATAGTGAATGACTTCAATAACCCGCTGTCATCGGTAAATGGTCATATATATGTGTCATATCATACATGGTCATATATGTCACATTATATACATATATATGTGTGTGTGTATATATATATATGACAAGAAGGCAGAAGGGGGCCTATTTGGAAAGAGGAAGGGGCAAGTAGAAGAAGTGGGGACAGGAGAAGATAAAGGGGGTGAATATGATCAAAGAGCATGATATTCTTGAGTGAAAACGCCATTATGAAGCCCATAGCTTTGTACAGAGAATATACACTAATACAATTGTTAAAGAAAAAGTAAACAGATAAACTGCACCTCAAGGGTGAGGTGTGGATGACTAAGGCATTTCTTCATGAGGTAGAGTGGAAACATCTATATGACCCATTCATGAAAGCTCAAAAGATGATTACTCTCTGCCAGGGACAAAAAGGCTGAGTCACTTGACTCTGCATCACTAATGGGCAGCAGGCGCTTGACATCGCCCATGGGAAAAGAATGGACCGTTGTTCATCTTTAGAGTACCCTGACAAAAATCAAAAAATGGCGCTCCTTGTGGCAAGGAAACTTCCCAGGTATGTGGTGTGGGAGAAAGGAGCTCCACCTCTCTTCGTGCTCATAACAGGCATCACCAATCTGCAGGGGATAACCTCTCAGTGAGAAACCCCTTACAGTGCACACTTTAAACATAGTCCATGGTGGTACTGCCTAGACGTAGTCTATATATCAGCTTCCCTTAGTTCTTTTTTATCATTTTTTTTTTATTATTTTGTTTCACACATCCCAACCACAGTTTCCCCTCCCTACTCTGCTCCCAGCCCCTCCCCCACCACCTCCGCCTCTGCCCCAACCCCATCCACCCCTCTGTTTCTATTCAGAAAAGACCAGGCCTCACATGGATATCAACCAAACATGGCATATCAAGTTACAGTGAGACTAGCTACCTCCCCTCGTATTAAAGCTGGACCAGGCAACCCAATATGAGGAACAGGTCCCAAAAGCCAGAAAGAGTCAGGGACAGCCCCTACTCCCATTGTTAGGAGTCCCACAAGAAGACCAAGCTACACAACTGTAACTTATGTGCAGAGGGCCTAGGTCTGTCTCATGCAGGCTCCCTGATTATCACTTCTGTCTCTGTGGGCCCCTATGAGTCCAGGTTAATTGATCCTGTGGGTTTTCTTGTGGTGTCCTTCACTCCTCTGCCTCCTACAATTCTTCCTCTTCCACAGAATTCCCCAAAGTTCTGCTTAATGTTTAGCTGTGGGTTTCTGCATCTGTTTCCATCAATTGTTGGATGAAGCCTCTCTGATGACAGTTCTTATCTTGTTTTTAACTTTGTTACCTTGGATTAATCATTTCCCTTCTCTGAGCTCATTTGTCAAATACAACATTTGTCCTAAGGACCAAAGGGTTCTCCATATACCAAATGTGCAGGTTGGACTAGTACAATCCATGCATGTCTCTGATGCTATTAAGTGCCTGGCATGTGTGCTAGGCACCAAATACAAAGCCACATTGGGAACACTGTCTTTGATAGACAGACATAAGCAAAGGTCCCATACTACAGTGCAGCATGAGTGCTGTGACAAAGTGTGAACAGGAAATTGATGAAGCTTAGAGGAATCCTTGCATAACATATCCAACAGCAAAACTCCTGTAGCATCTGCCTAAAACACCTCTCACATTCAGCGTCACCCCTGGACTCATCTGCCATCAATGCTCTCTTGGATTGTTACAGCCACTTTATAATAGCCCTTTGACCTTGTCCCTTGCCCCTCACAGTCTATATTCAGCAACTTTTTAAAGTGTAAGATAACTCAGCAACACACCTCTGAGAGAACTTTCCAATGATTTCCATACAGCTCTATATGAGTACCCACTGTCCTTATAATGTCCAAAGAAAACAACAACAACAACTTGTATGCCTTGTCCTTGCATGCTCTGGCCACTGGTGACCACCTGCCTGACTTCATCTCTTTCCTTTTATCTTTTCTGCTTGCCACTTTTACCTCCCAGTACCCCAAGCTAGATCAAGCACTTTCATACTGTAGGGTGTTTTCTCCTCTCTCGTCTATGTACCTGGAACATAAATTTGTTAAATAATAAATAAATTTGAACCCTCATGATTGTTTTAGACAATGCTAAGGCTGCCATAACTGAGGCTGTAGACCAAACATTTATTTCTCATCATTCTGAATGCTGTGAGTCAAAAGTAAAAAGCTCCAGCAGATCCAAGGACCCATGGACGCTGTGTCCTTTCATGGTGGACAGCAGCGACAAAGAACAAAACTTCATTATCTCTTCTTTTAAGGGCACACCTTCATCAGGGCTCAAGTCTTATGACCTATGAACCACAGCAAGGTTTCATCTCCTAATGCCATCTCACTGTGGGTCAGAAGGTCAGCCACCATTTATGCACATGACCTCAAGCATGAGGCTTAATCAATCTATAATCTCTTCAGCCAAAAAATAGATGTAAAAGCCTGTATCATTAATTAAATAGCATCCTATGTGGTATGTATCTTCAATTGTGCCAGAATCTGGTAGCTAAATGCAGTTGTTGGTGATGGTTTTACCATTCATTTATACTAATGCTGCAAATTGTAGTCAGGAATGTAGTTATGGATCTGGCAGGTAATCCTCTTTATGCCCTTCTAGAAACTTCATGGACAAAATTCAGTATATACCAGGCAGGCATGCCCTGTCCTAGTAGACTGTTGGCAAGGCATCCCCCACTCCACCCAGCAGAGTGAGGCTCCATCAACAGCCTTTCGTGTAAGTACACTTTTTCTAAGAGAAAAAATAGCTCACCCGTGTGACAACGATTCCATCATTCAGGACACAGGGGTGGTATTCTGTGCAATGAAAGTAATTTACTAAATGGTCCTCTAGTGCTGTGGAAGAGTGAATTCATTTTGCACAGGTCACAAGTTTACATCCAGAGAGTAGTTTCCTCTCTGCCAGAGCAGACCCAAGTCTAATGGAAAATTGAGGCACAGCACCAACAATGGCTCCCATTAGTCCTGATCCTTAGGAGTCTGGCTGAGGGAGAGAAATGTGAGCGGCAGCTGTCTAAAAGACCCAGATGGTTCTCCACTGTCATTCACAGGACTGTCCTCTCCTACAGAAGGGACCGAAAGACTGAAGAGAGAGAGAAAAGGTGAGGGGAGCATGCAGAAGTTGTAAAAAGAGAAGATCCAGCCGCGGCTCAGGCCCGAAGACGGAAGCAGGTGTGTGGAAGTTCAGCTAACCCTGATTCTTGTGTCAGGAGAGTGCACACTAATAGAGATGTGTGAGTGCACATCCTTTGTCTGTCCAGGTGCAGACAACTTATAGTGTGGGATCTCTATAAGAGAGATCTCTCTCCTCTCTCTCTTCTCTCTGTCTCTGTCTCTGTCTCTCTCTCTCTCTCTCTCACACACACACACACATTTTTAAATAGTCTCCTCTTCACATGTGTGTGCCCTCCCTGGGGCTGCTTTTCCCAGATACATCTCAGTGTTTCTGCATTTAGAACCTGCCCCCCCCCCCTTTTTTTTTTTTTTTTTTTTTTGAGCATTCAGAAATCACTCCAAAATGTCACACAAAGCCTCCCTGTATAAAGAGACCTCACAGCACACCCCACTAGGGCAAGTGAGGTTCACCACTATACTTCCAAGCTTATTTTTCAGGCTGCCTAAGATCAGAAGGAAATCCAACAAGGACAACACTATTCAATGGTGTGAAATATCCATGGAGCAGATTTCAGACAAGCTTTAGAGGTGAATGAAAGAGGGCAGACACAAAGTCTGGATCCCTGTCTAGTTTAGTTGATGCTTTCGGCCACTCCGCACTTTTCACTTGCCTGCTAGAAAAATTACAGCCCATGATTTGATTTTAAGGAATCAGTTTAAAATCAGGCAACCCTGATCTACAGGGTTTTGATGTTTTTTGGGGGGGGTGGGGAATGGTCAAACTAACTTGGTAAACCCCAGATTTTTTAAGTTGAGGACTTACACCCAAGAAACTCTTTAAAATGTTAGTTAAATAATAGATAAACACATCCATTCATAATATGGACATCTGAACCATACTGCAGCAGGATCATCTGAGACAAATTCCCCACTGATTGACAATGGCCGGGCACAATAGTTTAGCCCAGACACTTCAGGGCCAGATTTCTGGGTTTGAATCCTGGCTCTTCCCTTTATTAGATGGTGGTCTTGTTCTAGTCATGACCTCTCCTTGTCACAGCTCTCTGCTTCTCCGCATACATAAGGAAAACAACATTAGTGGCACCTGTTCATGTTCATATTGTTCCCATGAGATTTAATGAACTTAAAGTGAACAAAGTATTTACACAAGTAGCTACTAACAATGCTTTTGAAAAACTGATACGAATATATACCATCTCAGGCTCTCAGGAGCAAAATGGTGCATCTACCCTTTGATGGTTAAGATTCCCGGGGCTGAAGATATGGCTCAGCCATTAAGACCACTGGCTGGGTTCAATTCCCAGCACCCACGTGGCAGCTCACAACTATCTGTAGCTCCAGTTCCAGGGGATCCAACGCCCTCTTCTGGACTCTGAGGGCATTGTACACATGTGATTCACAGACATACATGCAGGCAAAATACTCAGATATGTAAGATAAAGTTAAACTGAATTATTTAAAAAGAATAATATTGATTTCCTTTTTAAAAGGGGTAGGTACTGCATTACTCTTTCCCTTTTTAAGAACTGGCCTATTTTCAACCTGAAAAAAAAATAATAAATGCTTAAGTTAGAAATTAACAAAAAAGTTACTGGAATATTATATAACATGAAATGCAGAAAGATGTTCAGAGTAGGAGGTTTTACAGAAAAAATACCAGATAGGGACTGAATGCAATTTAGCCTAATTGCACAAAGTCCCGGGGCCTGGGGACACAGACACTTCATGCAGCTGGGTGTGCAAACCAATACATATAGGCACGTTTGTATGTGCTAAGCAGTAAAGTCTTCCAGATTTTGCTATTAAATTACAGAATTGGAAAAAAAAATAGCTACTTCTGTATCATAACACTATGGTCCTATCAACATCTTGAACTTTGTTGGGGGATGGTTTTTTTTGATGACCATATTTAAAGGAGTCTCTTGAATAACAATGATTATGAATCCTGTGTCCCTCTCAAAGTCCCTTCTCTGACATCTCTGTCACTGACATCTCTGGCCCCATTCTCTCTCCTAGTCTATCCCTTTCTGCACCCACCATGAATGCCACACTTTGCTTAAGACATGAGTAGAGTCCGCAGCCCATCCCACCAGGACAAGTGAGAGTCTACGACATTTCTAAGCTCGCTTTCCATGCTCCCTGACTTCAGAAGAAAATCCAATCGGCAGCACCACTCAACGGCATGAAATAGCGACTAAGCAGATTGTAAAACTCTGCATTTTCCAACGTCCTTATATTTGCTCAATCTCATTGCAAGTTTCCTCTCAGCGACTTCTGTCTTAAGGATTTGAGAGATGACGGAAACCCTTCTGGAATGTCAGTCCTCAGCATAGGAAAGCCACTCTGTCAGCTAGCCTCACAAGGCTGGAACTACGGAAGAAGCCAGTAGCCTCTCTTCCTGTCCTGGTCATTGTTAATCAAACCTGGGCCTGTGCAGATCACCGATAGCTGCCCCCTGTCCCCAGGTCCATTCTTTGCCCTTCTCCTTGCGGTGCTGAGAGGAGCCATGGGAAAGCATCCGCCTGGCCCTCCTGACTGAAGCTCGCTTCAGCTTCAGGAGGGGAGAGAAGACAGTATCTTTCCTTGCTGCTCACTCCCTGGCTGGAAGATGCTCTCTCACAGCTGCTGCATCCCTGCCTGCATCTTCCCACTGTCCTGTGCACTGCTCTCTGTCCCTACAGGCCTGGGATGTGTTTATTCCCCTGATCTCGCCCACACTCCTTCAATCAGCCTCCTGTTTGCAGTCACTTTGTATACATTAGATTTATTGGCTGAGATATTGACAGATAAAAGAAACTTAGTTTCAAAAATATATCAATTATGCCTCAGTGTTACATTTAAATAAATATAACCTATTTGCATGTACATATAGTCTCAGGTCTACCACAGGTGAGTAGCCCTGATGAAGAAAGTCGGGCTTACTGAAAGCACCTTGACTTCTTCAGGAGCTGTAATACCCTGATTTCTAAATGAGTTAAAGCAGCGTATATATAGCACCCACTTACAAGCCAGAGATAATTGCTTAGCCAAGATTAGAAATGTTTTGAAGTGTACAAAGTAATGTTCTCTTAAAAGGAAAAAAAAAAAGTACGTTGAAAATTTTAATTTAGGATCTCACAGCATTAATCCACTTTAGCAGCCCTCTTAGGTCCCTTGCCTGTCTCTTCCTTCCTGGGACCTAAAGCTCTTCGAGGCTGAACTGTGCCCTTCATGTAAATTCCAATGAGTCCCACTTAGATGGGGTTAGGTAGCCCGTCTCCCATCCGGCATCCAGCCTGACCCTGCATGTGGTACTTTCCAATCTTTGAAGGGTTCCAGTTTGTCTTTTTCCTCACTGGCCACAGTTCCACAGAACCTGAGTCTTCCTCGTGGCTATTTTCTCAGCATGTGGCCCCATAGCAAGCACTCAAAAGAAAAATATTGTCATAAGAATTAAGGAACGGGCACAGGAGACAATTTCCTAACTAGATCACCAATAGCACAAACACAGAGGTTGACAATTAATAAATGGGACCTCGTGAAACTGAAAAGGCAAAGGACACTGTCAATAAGACAAAATGGCAGCCTACAGAGTGGGAAAAGATCTTCACCAACCCCACATCTGACAGAGGGCTGATCTTCAGAATACATAAAGAACTCAAAAAGCTAGACTTCAAAATACTGAACAATCCAATTTAAAAATGGGCTACAGAGCTTAACAGAGAATTCTCAACAGAAGAATCTCAAATGGCTGAGAAACACTTAAAGAAATGTTCATCGTCCTTAGCCATCAGGGAAATGCAAATCAAAATGACTCTGAGATTCCATCTTACACCTGTCAGAATGGCTAAGATCAAAGTCACAAATGACAGCTTATGCTGGAGAGGATGTGGAGCAAGGGGAACACTGCTCCATTGCTGGTGGGAGTGCAAACTGGTACAGCCACTTTGGAAATCATCTTCCTCAAGACCCAGCTATACCACTTAATCATATACCCAAAGGATGCTCAATCATACAATAAAGACACCTGCTTAACTATGTTCATAGCAGCATTATTCATAATAGCCAGAATCTGAAAACAACCTAGATACCCCTCAACCAAAGAATGGATAAGGAAAATGTGGTGCATTTACACAGTGGAGTATTATTTGGCTGTTTTTTTTTTTTTTATGACATCATGAAATTTGCAGGCAAATGGATGGAACTAGAAAAAAAATTCTGAGTGAGATAATTTAGACCCAGAAAGACAAACATGGTACATACTCACTTATAAGTTGATATTATCTGTAAAGTAAAGGAGAACCATGCTACAATCCATAGACCAAGAGAGGTTAAAGTAACAAGGAGGGCCCAAGGAGGGCACATGGGTCTCCATAGGAAGGGGAAATAGAAGAGATCTTGTGGGTAGTCTGAGGGCATGAGGGGGTGGGAACATGAGGAACTGGGTTGAGGTGTGGGTGGAGGGGGAGAGTACTGAAAGAGATGACTGGAAAGGGAGAATTTCAGGATCAGATAGAAACCTGGTGAAGGGAACTCCCAGGAATCTACAAAGATCACCCATGCTAAGAATCCTAGCAAAAGCAGATACGTAGCCTGAACTGGCCATCTCCTGTGATCAGGCAAGACTTCCAATGGAGGGATTGGGACACCATCCAGCCATACAACCTTTGACCTACAGTCTGTCCTGCCTATGGACATGTGCTAGAGCAAAGGTGGCACAGAGAATGTGGAAGTTGCCAACCAAAGACTGGACCAGCCTGAAACCCATGCCATGAGAGTGAGCCCACCCCTGACACTACCTGGAGTGCTAGGACCCAGAGGCTGGATGGCCCCAGAGATCTAAGATAGAATCAAACATGATTCAAGAAAAAAAATGTCAACATAATAATGTCTAACGATTTTCTGCTATACTCATAGATTAGTGAAGACCCAAATTGTCATCAGAGAGGCTTCATCAAGTAACTGATGAAAACAGATGTAGAAACCCACAGCCAAACATTAGACAGAGCTTGAGGAATCCTGCTAAAGAGAAGAGGAAGAATTGTAGGAGCCAGAGGGGTCAAGGGCACCACAAGAAAACCCACAGAAACAACTAACCTGAGCTCATAGGAGATCACAGAGTCTGAACCGACAACCAAGGAGCCTGCATGGGACTGACATATGTGAGAGTTGTGTAGCTTGGTCTACCTATGGGATTCCTAACAGTGGGAGCAGAGCCTGTCCCTGCTTTTGGGAACCTGTTCCTCATACTGAGTTGCCCTACCCAGTCTTGATACAAGGGGAGGTACTTAGTCTTACAGCAACTTGATATGCTATGCTTTATTGATACCCATGGGAGGCCTGCCCCTTTCTGAACAGAAACAGAAGAGTGGATTGGGGGAGCAGAGGTGAGGTGGGGGGTGGGAATGGGAGGAGAGGAGGGCAGAGAAACTTCTGTAAAATAAATAAATTTAATTTAAAGAGAATAATTAAGGAATGAATTAGCATTTCATATTTTAACTGAAACAAACTTCCATTCTTCACTGTTCCTGCACCCAAGGAATTAAAGAACTGGAGAAACAAACATCCCTTCAAGTGTCTCACAGGACAAAGAACTCTGACGAGACACCCGCCCACTTCCAGCTACGGCTAGCTCCTTCATGATTCTTTCATGACAGAACAGTCAGCCCACTGAACACACGCTACAGAGGTGTGAAAAGACTTTTAAAACTTAAAATTTGAAGACACTGGAAATTCCTGAGGAAGCCAGGATTTGCAGGACCAGGACACCCTAGTGAGGCAGGCCCAACAGCCTCCCTTTTCTCTTTGATATGTGTCATGTGTGGAGAGGCTGAGGCTGAGCAATAATCAGCCCCTAAGATACAAAATGATGAAAGAAAGAAAGAAAGAAAGAAAGAAAGAAAGAAAGAAAGAAAGAAAGGAAGGAAGGAAGGAAGGAAGGAAGGAAGGAAGGAAGGAAGGAAGGAAGGAAGGAAGGGGGAGGGAGGGAAGGAGGGAGGGAGAGAGGAAGAGAGGGAGGGAGGGAGGTGAAATAAACAAATGATCTTGTGGATTTTTAACAACCTGCAGGTCTAGAGAGACAAAAAATGGAGTTCAGGGCCAGCAAGACTGTTCAGACCAGGAAAAGCCAGAGCATCAGGAGAGAAGGGAATCCAAGTCAAAGCCAACAGTCTAGACAACACCACTCCTGTGAGGCATTTGGACTCATCAGAAACACCTATATTCAGGCAGAAAGAGGTTCTCAGGAAGAAAGAAGCCGGGCAGGGCCACTGACCATGTCACATAGCAGAAGATTCTAAGGTCCCCCTGGAGAAAGTACCATTCAGAACCTGTAGCTTTTATACACACACTATTGACTATCAGTAAAATTTTATAAGACGTACCAAGAGACATGACCACAAGATGTTTTAAAAGCAACAGGAGCAAGCTTGGGGTGGAAATGCAGTGTAGAGACAGAGTCCTGGCCTGGCATGCAGAAGGCAATGCACTACATAAAGGGTAAATAAAAATAAAAATAGAAACAGACCCTCTAGAGACCCAGCAAGTTATTTAAATACTTCTGAACACCTAAAGTTGCTAAGTCAATGAAAATCTATAAAACTGAAAATTGCAACAGGGAATTAAATCTATAAAAAGTAGATAGAAATTCTAAGTTGATATTAGCTTACCTAACATGCACAAAACCATGGGTTTGTTCAACACTACTAAAAATAAATGAATGAACCAAATGAACGAGTACTAAAATTACTTCAGTAAGTGGATTTAACTGGAAAGGGGACTAGCAACATGGAAGATAGGAAAGTAGAAACTACTCCAGAAAAATAAGATAGAAAAAAAAAAAACTGCAGGAGATATAGAAAAAAAAACTGCAGGAGATACAGGGAAATCCCATAGAAAAATCTAACAAAATCATCCTGAGTGAGGTAACCCGGACCCAGAAGGACAAACATGGTATGCACTCACTCATAAGTGAATGTTAGATGTAAAGCAAAGGATAACCAGGCTACAGTTCACAACCATAGAGAAGCTAGGTAAAGAGGAAGACCCTAAGAGGGACATGCACGGATCACCCCAAGAAGGGGAAAGGGTTAAGATCTCCTGGGTAAACTGGGAGGGGGGAGTAGAGGGGAGAGAAAGGGAGGTGGGAAACTGGGAGGGGGAGTAGAGGGGAGAGGAGGGGAGGTGGGAACATGAGGGCTCGAGATGGCCGAGTTGCTGGAGGGACAGAGAGAGAGAGAGAAAGCAATGAAAGAGATATCTTGTCAGAGTGAACCATTAAGGGGTTAGGAAGAAATCTCGAGCTAGGGAAATCCCCAGGAACTCACAAGGAGGCCCCCAGCTAAGACTCATAGCAATGGTGGAGAGGGTGCTTGAACTAGCCTTCCCCTGTACTCACTCAGATTAGTATCTACCCTAATTGTCATCATAGAACCTACATCCAGTGACTGATGGAAGTAGGTACAGAGACCCACAGCCAAGCACTCAGCCAAGCTCCTGGAATTCAGGGAGAAGAGGAGGAGGGATTATAGGAGCAAGTGGCGGGGGGGGGGGGCTGTCAAGCTAGTGGGAGCTCACAAACTCTGGACTGCCAGCTAGGAAGCCTGCATGGGACCTCACTAGGCCCTCTAAATGTGAGTGACAGTTGCATGGCTTAAATGTGTTTGTGGGTCCCCTGGCAATGGGACCAGGATTTATCCCAGATACACAAATTGGCTTTTTAGAGCCCATTCCCTATGGTGTGATGCCTTATTCAGCAGTGATGGGGGTGGAGGGGCTTGGTCCTGTCCCAACTTGGTATGCCAGCCTATGTTAAGTACCCAAGGGAGGCCTTACCCCCTATGAGAAGGAGATGGGGTGGGATGAGGGGGGCGGTAAGCAGGAGAAGGGGAAGGAGGGGAACAGGGGTTGGTATATAAAATGAAAAAAAAATAAAAAAAGAAAAGAAAAATTTAACATATATGGGATTAAAGTCTCAAAAGAAAAGGCGTGGAAGAGGTGCACAGAGCAATATGTGAAGGCATTGACCAAGAATACTTCAAAGCTGACAAAAGGCATCAAGCCTCGGGGTCCAGAAGCACCTCAAGCCCCACAAAGATAAACACAAAGGAAACACCAACATCACTTATAGAAAACGGATGGCCAGGACCAGGAATACAGCTCAGCTGCAGAGTCCTTGCCTAGGATACATGGGTCCTGAGTTTGATTCCCAGCAAGAAAAGACAGTAAAATAAAACCGCTAGACATCAAGTACAGAGAAAGCGCAAAAAGGAGAGCATTGAACTTGGGAAGATCAGATGAAAGATTCACAGTTCATTTACTCAAGGAGACACATGAATGTTTTTAATTTATCAAGAAGTTGAGCTTTAGCAAAAACAAAGGTTTAAAAAAAAAGACACGCAAAAAAAAGACAACATCCTTTCATCTAGCAGTCCAAGTTTAATGTTAACAGAAACATAAATATAAACATGATCTTCATAAAGCCTGCCAAGAGAGTTTTGTTAAAACATCAAAAGAAGAACATGGAAGCTACAGAACACGTGTGTGGCATTGTTAGACACACAGAAGTAGAAACCCAGGAGAGACACAGAGGGGTGACACCAGACATTCCACTGAGCAGTAAGGAGCTGTCTCTTGGGATTCGGTACAGAGAGATATCAAAAAATAGAACCGAACAGCTGCAAACAGATCCGAAAGGAAATTGAGGCCCACCACAAGGATTTTTTTAGCAAGAAAGGACCTTAACCCCAGATATTCTGTGGGAAGAGTACTCTGGGGCAACATGAACGGGGCGTCTGAGAAAAAATCAGTTTCTGCCCACGAGGTCAACTAGATTGCCGGTTTATGTCGTGCGCCAGACAAGCAAGGGATGGTGTGGCTGGAACTCAGGCAGCAAAAACAGAAAAGGAAACACGAGAGAGCTCTCTTGACAATATGTCAAGGTCAATAGCAACAGGACTGGGCAGCGGTTGGATGTAGGAAACAAAACTGTAAGACAAAGCTGATTGAACGTGCAGACGATGTCACGGTGGTTTTAGTGTATGTGCTGCTTAGAGAGAACATCACAAGACTTGTTGAGTTAGAAATAACCTTTCAGAAATGTCTATCAGGGAGCCCAAAAGAACAGCCTGGAGTCCAGGCATTGTATTGGTCCATAACAAGTTGTGAGGGCCCTGGAAGGGATGAGGCAGCCAAGAGAAGGTTGGCAGGGCAAGGACTGAGTAAAGACTAGTGACCTCAGAGTCAACACATGTCAGCAACCGAAGATTATCCCAAACAAATCAGACTTGGGTCAACTGTTCTGAGAGCTGTGAAAATATTTTAATTGAAAAAAAAAATCATGAGGTTGCTCATTAGACAGGAAACCCGTTTGAGAAACAGATCTATTACCCTTCAGAGTTTATGTTTTCCTGAAGCCTTTTGCTAAACTGAATCCCATTGTTTTTCTGCTTAGACAGCAGAAACACTAATGATGTGAGCTGTAGTTAAAAAGCATTTTCCAAGTCTGCCAGTTGAAAGTTTCAGTATGAATAATGCCAGAGGCACTGGAGGGGAGAGTTGAAAGGCAATGTCTGTGCTGTGTTTTAAAAATAATGCACGTCATATAAAGAGAAACATCATTTAAAATGAGATGAGGGTTTCATAATATTAATTGCTTTGATTTAAGTGTATATCCGAATTCTCGCTGTGTGTACATGTCAACTGGGGAGATCTGTTCGCTCTGTGGCGGTCGGCTCCCTCCTGTCAGATAAGACTTATGGGCAGGAATATGCCGTCATCGGTGAGAGCAGGAGCTTTTGGCTGCCCTCACATTCCTGCAGAATACTGAAGTTCAGGTCAAGAATAGCAGACTTCCTTCTGCCGCAGAAATTCTCTCCCAGGGTTACACCGGATGTGATTTGAACTCTTGTGGTTTTTGGCCATTTGTAGCTTATTTCTTAAAAAGTCTGTTGATCTACTTCAAGTTGTTAGGCTCTTCCAGAAAAGCCAACTTGGTTAAAATTTTCCTCTTTTTGCCTTTAGAGATGACTCCCACAAAATATTCTTCTACACCCCTAAAAATTGGCACCCTACTGAAACACTCCCACAGTAGGTCTAACTAGACTGTGAAATAGTCAATAATTACTCAGTCCCCCATATAGTCAATTCGGTCCCATGAGGGGAAAAGAAAGAAATAATAGAAGAAATAAATAGGAAGGCAAAGGGAGGCAAAAGCTATGTTTTAAGGAGACTACCCAAAATATCAAGATGTTATAAGCAAGAGCTAAACTGGGCATCATTGGGTATTAAGTGCGGTAGGATCATTTGTAAAGGAGAGATTCTTATGAAGAATACAGAAGTTCCATACAGAAGGGGAAGCTAACTATAAAACACTGGTGCATATCCTCCTTTTAATTTTTTTGTTGTTGTTATGGGGATAAATTTGTCCTACATTTTGCCACCCAGCTGAGGAACAATGCCATAAGTTTGTTGTTTAGATGTAGTTGGATCCACTGAAAAATCCAAAACTTCATTATATATTGGAAATATGGTCAAAGCTATGGTTCCCCTCACTCCTGAGTCCACATCTGTGCATCCTGAAACCATTTAACACATGCACACGGAGGGGGTGTGTGTGAGACAGACAGACAGACAGACAAAACAAACACAGAGAAAAAGCAAGAAGGATTCTTGTAGCACAAATCTTAAAAGTTCTTATTAATAAAAACAAACCCAGGGGCTGGAAAGATGGCTTAGAGGTTAAGAGCACTGACTGCTCTTACAGAGGTCCTGAGTTCAATTCCCAGCACCCACATGGTGGCTCACAACCATCTATAATGAGATCTGGTACCATCTTCTGTATACATAATAAATAAATCTTTAAAAAAAAAGATCCAGGTATTGGGGTGAATGCTGGAAGATCAGAGAAGCAGAACAAGCCACAGCTTCCTCACCTTGCCAATTCCTCAGCTGATCCTGTTTCCTCAGACTGGAAGGCTCTGAGTCCTCATCCAAATGGATCTCAGCTGAACTGCTGCTCAAAAGTCTAAAAGCTTAACCAGCCCCTAGTTCCTGGTCCTCACATCTTATATACCTTTCTGCTTCCTGCCATCACTTCCTGGGATTAAAGGTGTGAGTCACCATGCCTGGCTGTTTCCAGTGTGACTTTGAACTCACAGAGATCCAGGTGGATCTCTACCTCTAGAATACTAGGATTAAAGGCTTGTGCTACCACTGCCTAAACTCTATGTTTAATATTATGGCTGTTCTGTTCTCTGACCCCAGATAAATATATTAGGGTGCATAATATTTTGGGGAACACAATATCACCACAGAGTCTTTCCCTGAAAATCTGATGTCTTACGTGAATGGGATGCTTCAGTCTGGTACATGCCAATCCAGGCAAAATGGCCGCCTGATGGTCACTGGCACACCCGGCCCCTTGTTCACAGCTCTTTCAGAAATTACCTTCATTAAGCTTTTCACTAGGTTTTTCTCTCTAGGATCTTATGGTTTACCACACACAAAACACTTACGAAGCACTTCCAAAGCACTCTGAGGAGAAAGATGTACATCAAAGTTGGGATATACGCAGTCAATTATGGAGCGCGGGCAGGGTCATCTAAGTCTGGAAGGCAAGGTGACATCCTAGAGTTGTGTGTGGACAAAGCTACAGCATGTCATAAACTTTTAAGTCTGCAAACACCAGGACTTTTTGCAAGTGATTTATTAAGTTCAGCACTGAGGGGGCAGGAGGGCAGGGGGTACTTGAAGTGCTCACCAGCCGGTTCTTCAGTACATAAAACTGAGAGTGGGGTCTGCCCAAGAATTGCTTTGTAATCAGCAGGGGAGGAGATCTCATTAGACTCAAGAGAAGAAAAGATAGATCTGGGGAAAGAAAAAAATAGGAGATGCTGATGACAAACACCTAAAAGACGCCCTAATTTGTTCAGAAGCCTTTCATGAACTCTCACTTGCTAAATCTCTCCCCACCCCACCCCCCCTCTCTCTCTAATTGCTAGCACATAATGCCATCTTATCTCGGAGCAGCTTTCAGCATTTAGCAGTACTAAGGGAAGGAAGCATCCGTTGGGGTGCTTAAGGAAGACCTTACGTAAGCATCCGTTGGGGTGCTTAAGGAAGACCTTACGTAAGAGGGAATATCAAAAGCCAGCCCAATGGATAAGCTATTTTTGTTTTTCAGATGAGCTCTCCCATGTAGCTCAGGCTGGCCTCTAACTCGATAACCTCCTGCCTCAGCCTCTGGAGCAGCTTAGGTTACAGGGACACACCACTACACCCAGCTCCCAGTGGGTGAATGATGAAGAGGAGAATATGATGGAACAGGACAGAGGGCGCATCATAGACTCCACAGATCCCGGAGAGCCATGAATGAGGCAGGGGTAGAAAACCCCAGCCAGGAAGAGCAGCAGAAGCCAGTTCTGCGGAACCTTGCCTGCCAGGGATTTTCCAGACCAAATCTGACTTCAGCACAGCAGCACTGAGGAGTCATCAGTGGTTTCTGAGCAGGAAGGGTGACTTGATCCCACCTCCTATCTGATTGCCGCTCCCTCCCCACCCCCAATCATACTGCCTCAACTGTTAATGCCCTGGGAATATTTCTATTTCAATTTACAACTTCCCAGAGGCAAAGGGAGGGCAGGTGTTTGTTAATCCAAGGAAAGAGGTGTCGATGAGGTAACGTCTTTGGACAGAAGCTTCCAAGCACACCTCAGAATACTAAGGCAGTATTTCCTTTTTCTCTTCTCTTTTTCTCCTCCTTTTCTTCCCTGCCACATTCCCCGCCCTCCCTGACACCACCCCTCACCCCACCCCTACCCCTTCTCTGACATAGGTCTTGCTATGTAACATTCTGGACTGGCATTCCATATATAGCCCAGGTTGGCCTCGAACTCAGAGCAATTCTCCTACCTCGGCTTCCTGGGTGCTAGGATCACAGCTATGTGACATCAGACTTAACTCAACTAAGGTCCACTCCTGAGATACAAAAAAGGGTTAGGCCAATGTTTTCCTCTCCGTTTTCACCCTGAGATAGCCAGGATGCTCAGCCAGCTTTACTGCACAGTCTGCACCAAGCATCACTCAAATTGGGAACAACTGTATTTTCCTCCATCCACCGCCTACGTATTTGCCCCATCAGACTTCCTTCTCTATTCCTGGACCACAGCTCAACAGATCGAAAATTTTCCAGTCCCTGTCAGTCCCTCAAATAAGCTCTCTTTACATAAAGAAAGTCCATTCTCAGACTCAGGCTAGTCTCCATCAAAATAATCAGTCCCCTACAAGTCGGTGCTTAGCTTCCTGTACTTCTACAAATCAAGCCCCGCCTTTTCCGCTTAGCCGGGCCAAGCACAGGAAGAGGGTGGCTGTACTTCCGCCGCCCTTTCATGTGTCACCCATGCCTCTTCTACAGTTGGAGTTAGAAAGGAGGGGACAGCACAGAAGGCACATATGTGCTAGCTAGCTGATATTCTTAGGGCCCTGTGTCGGTGCCACGGGAAGACCCAGCCCCGCGCACAGGAAGAAGAGACAAAGGCCTTGTCTCCTAGAGCAGACGCTTGGCGGCCTCTGTCAAGCTGCTTGATCTCTGCTCTTCTCTCCATGTAGGTTGGAGGTGCTCATTGCCCTCATGCTCACGGTTTTCATCAACTCTTAAATGTGAGCAGCACATGTTCAGCCAAACCTCAGAGGAATTTATGATCTAATCATGACTGGCTTTGGGGCTTTAGCACAAGTGCCGGAGTATGTCTGATGCATACTCAAGTCGTCACTCGCTGATTGTGACAGCGCTTTTCTCTCCCACTCGCTCATGAAACCACAACAAATGCAAGGCCATGGTGATGGAGGTATTACACAGGAGCCTTCAATCTGCTAGAACTTATTTTTTAACCTATTGTTAGTGAACTTGGATGCTGTAAGTATAACTAATAACTGATATTTAGATACGTAAGTGGAGCCTTTCCTTTGCTTGGGCAATTATGATCTATCAAATAACTCAACAGAAAAGTCCGATTATGTGGCTACATAAGCTCTACAATGTCGTGCTACCTATGACTATATTACTAAACCACATATCATGTGGGCAGGTAAGAAATTCTATCTAATTATACTTGATGTCCCTATTCATATCCTGACTGAGGCAGGAAATGGCAAGGCTAATGGGAAAGACTTTGTAAACAGCATGTGGTCTAGGCTGGAAATGGTGGCTTTATGTGTGCAACCTCACAGCACATTTTTGTAGTATTTCTAAACACGGTCCTTGGTTTGTGAGTACCTTTAGTCTCTGATCAAATATGTGCTGATCAGTGTTACAGCTATTGCTCCAAATTCACCAGTGCTTGGGTACAAATACCCATGTTCAGTTAATACTCTGCTACAGACAGTTCTTCAGTACACACACAGTAAGTTATTAAAATCCAGCAACTGTAGAAAACAAGAAAGAGGGTGATGGAAAGTCACACATTTCTCAATTATATAAAATGTTTAGAGTCACAGGCCTGTTGCTCAGCTAACAGATATCCATGGAGCACCTACTAGACCCAAGATCCTGTGGAACCTACCACATGTGCCAAGCAATCTCTAAGACTAAGGGTGCTGGATTCACCCATTAACACTGCAGCTCGCAGCATATTTGCTTGAGGAGTGAACTTCAGCAAGTGCTGTGGGTCCAGAGGGAGAGAAAGAAAGATATTGGAAGACAAAATTCTATATCCCTAACAGAAAACACTGGGCGATAGAAATCACATACTATGAAGAAGAGGGTTCTAGGAGGGCCTAGGAGGGGGGGGGGGCAAAGATCTAGAGATATAGTTCTGAGATTAGGAAGTGTGACTCCCAGACAAGTCAGGTTTTTCGTTTGACAGGTTGGGTCATGCATCTTCAAAGTCTTTGCTACCCAAAGCATAGCCCACAGACAAGCAACGTCAGTATTGCCTGCCTGGGAGCTTGCTGTAGATGCAAACTCTTAGGCGTGTCACAAGAGTTCAGTGTCTGTACTATAAAAAGATGTCTTCAAATGATTTGTATGTGCTTGAAAGTTTGAAAAAGCATTGGTTCAGGTGTCAAGTATTAGCTGCACACACTGCACACACACACTGCACACACACACACACACACACACACACACACACACACACACACAAATGAAAATAAATTCACTTGGGTAGACACTCTGAGCCACAGAGAGAGGAATAGCTCAAAGTCCTATACAAACCTAAAGGACTGTAGTTGCTGCTGCCTCCACTTGGCACCCATTTCCTTCTGTAGGAAACAATGTTCGAGCAGCAGCTTTAAAATTCAAGAGAGCCTCTTACTACTGAGCAAGACAGCCAGGACAGTGCTGAATAGGATCTCACCGTTTCCTGGGCCAGCGTTTATAGTGTTTCATGATGTAACCACATTATTTATGGCATCAACTTATATATTTACACTTCTGAAAAAGATCTGTACCAAAAGAAAAGTATCCAATAAGACTGTCTTAATGACCCCCAAAAGAAAGACCAGATGGAATAAGAAGGTAAAGAAGAATATGCTTCTAGCATCTTGGACATCTCAGACATTTTGACAATACATATAGTTCTGAGTTGCTGGTAATCTAAGCAAAAAGAGACCTATGATGAGCTGATAAATGCAACTTATCACGAACATCCCTCTCAAGAGGAGATATTTTTTGTAATGCCTACTTATCATCAAGAAGAAGTTCAGTATTTAGACAAAGAGTAATGAACAACAAAATCTTCAGACAACAATAACAAAAAATGAATTGTAATCATGTTTTGCATTGTGTAGCTCTATCTGAAAGTCTTCATAACAGAGAATATCAATCAGATTTTCTGTCCTCCACCACAGGTCTAAATGCAACCTGCAAAATGAAATCCATGGTCAAATTTGTAAATGCGTTTTCTCTTGTTCTCTCCTTCAGAACTTACAGTGGAAAAGACAAGAATTTTCAGAGTTCCCAAGCATTAGAGCTTATCTAACATTCACAACAACCTGTGGATGTTATATCCCTCTTTGTACTATATAGTAAGCAGCCTTGAAAGATCGAGGTACGTGCTCCATCCTAGAATTCAACCTGAGGTTCATGTCCCCTCTCCAGAGTCCGATATGCTTGAAGCCACTGCAAACTGCCCATTCTTGAAAGTCGGGATTTAATTTTGGTGAGTGCTCTCAAAATCTCATTCCCAGGTACCAAATGGTAGGTCTGAGAGGAAGTAGCTCATTAGAGGAGCAGAAGATGGGTCTGTAATATACAGCAGGAGCATCGACTGCCTCCGCTTACGAAGTTCACTCTTAGAAGGATCAGCCGGAGAGAGCTCTTGATCTACAAACTGCCCGCACCCACGTGCTTGATAGAGGCAGCTAAAACCTTAAGAGAGTTTAAAAGTCTAAACTAAACCTGAGATTGGAAAAGGGGAAAAAAAGCAAGTCTACCACAATCAAAGAAAAACAGCCAAGAAGAGCCAAAAAGACCTCTGCTGGGATTGACCATCCAGTGACAAGTGTGTCTGGCCAGAACTCAGAAGAGGTGTCACACACATCAAAAGTAAGACTCCCGAAGAGCAGTGTGAGGATGAGCATTCAGTGAGCTGCAGAAGCTCGCAGCAGATGGCCACAGAGACTCAGGGCCCAGAGCCATTCACTTTCAGACCATCAGTGCCTTCCTGAAGCAAAATTAGCCAAGAACAAAAAGATCCAGTTCCTCTCCTACTGGCCATTAGCTCACTACCCAAGAAACCAGTTGTAGACAGTGGTCATTTCCCCCTTTGCTGCTGTAGTAAAGGAGCTTGGAGCCTTCTCTGTAGCCTGCCCATGGAGAGGGCTCAGGACCAAATGGTGTCTGTTTCTCTGCGGGTTTGCCTTCACATTTCCTACACAAGTAACTACGTATTTTTATAAGCCATACTAAATTGTCTTTGGACTAGTGGAATAAAGGTGACAGATAAAAGCCATGTGTGATGGTGGATGCCTGTATTCCCAACACTTAGGAGCCTGCAGCAGAATTATGATTTCCAGGCCAGCTTGAGCCACATAAAAGACCTTATCTCAAAAAAAAATTAAAGTATGATTGATAAAGAGAAAGGAAGAAAGGAGAAAAGAAAATGAGAAATATAAGGAGGGAGTCAATTCGTGATTGTGTGTATGGCGTGGGGGAAGAGGAGTTCCTGAACAGTTCTTCCCAAAATCTGTCCTGGTAAAATGCACCACTGAAGGAACAGAACGAAAGCATCGCATCTCTGGCCAGAGTCCCATCTGAGTCCCGCAGGACTCTGTTCGGCCAAAGAGGTGGCTGATGGACCCACCAGCTTAATGAGGTAGAGTGTCAAGACACACAAGTGCCTGCAGTGCCCACAGGCTCTGTTGCTAAGAAGCTGGCCTGCACTATGCACTCTTCCACACTTTTTTAAAATTCAGGAATAGAGAAAACTATAAAGATCCGAAGTACTCAGCTCGATGGCTTTTGACAGTCTCAGACTCATGTTGCCCATTCATGAATGGGAGACAGCCATTGTGTATCACCCCACAGCACCCCTTTCCTCTGAGTCCTCTGCTACACTCATCTCCATCTTTTTGACAATATCCTTTCTCTCAGGTGTGAGATGGCATCCAACTGTGATTTTAATTTTTCTCCCACTGGGTTAGTTGTGTTCTTACTATTGAATTGTCTGAATCACATTTTGGGCATGAACCCTTAGCAGATACATACTTTGTAAATATTTTCCTCATTCCATGGATTATCTTTTCATCCTGTTCACTGTCTCTCTGTCTGTCCAGAACTCTTTAGTTCGATGTAATGCCATTTGTCTATTTCTGTCTGGTTGTTTGTGCCTTTCAGTTGGCGTCCAAAGAAATCATTGTCCTAGCCTAGGATCATGGAGACTTTCCCCCATGAGTTTTTCCTAGGTTTGCAGTTTCAGTTCTTGGGTTGAAATTTTTAATCCCCTTTGAGTAGATTTTCATTCATAGTGTGAGGAAAGGGTCTAATTTTATTTTTCTGTACGTAGCTGTACAGTTGTTGACATTTTATGGAAAACGCCGTCCTTTACTCTCCTGTATGTTCCTGACACCTTTCCTGAAGATTGACTGTAAATGCATGGCTGTCTCCCTGGACTCTGGTCTATCCCGTTGGTCTGTATATCTGCTCTTGTGCCAGGAGCATATTGTTGCGATCACTATAGCTTTGTGATATATTTTGAAGTCAATAGTGCAATGCCTCCTGTTTTGCTCATTTGGCTCAAGATTGCTTTGGCTATAGTGAACCTTTTATGCTTCGATACAAACTTGAGGATTGCTGCCTTTATTTCTATTATAAAAATCATTGGCACTCTCATGGCAACTGCACTGAAAATGAGGAGCGACAGGCTAGTGTAGACATTTAACAGTACCAAGCCTCCCAGTTCATGAACACAGCACGCCAAACTCATTTATGTCCCTTTTTATTCCTTTCATCCTTACATGTGATAAATCTCAGTGTACAGGCCTTTCACCTCCTTGGTTAATTGTGGGGCTTTTTGTTGGTTTTTTGTTTGGTTGGTTTTTTTCTGGTTCTGTGACTGAACCTGGGGCCTGGTACATGCTGAGCCAGCACTCGGACACTGAGCTGCATTACCAGCCTGAGATTTTTTTTTTCTCAATTTCATTTTGGACAGTTGTTATCACGATTTCTTTTGAAGTAATTTGTCAACTTCCTTTTTCATGTTTAGTGCTTGTTATGCCCTGAGAGTTTTTGGTGCTCCAAAACTATGAAGACATTTCCCTTGTTTTCTTTCAGAAACTACAGGTCTAATTTTATACATTTTGACTATAATCCATTTCACCATTTTTATTTGAATATGGATTATTAATGGGAGTTGAGGCTCACTCACTCACTCACTTATAGATGACCAATTATCCCAGTGCTATTCATTTCAAAAACTGAGATAAGTTGGTCCCCAGTCAAAATACCTGCTTATCATAATCTTTGTAATAATACTGTAGTGCTAGCTGCTTACATATTAGGAAATTGGTGCTCCATAGATGGGCTGTCCCTTAGATGATGCATGTGACTCAGACCCAGCCTCCATATCTGTAAAGGCATGCCTTTGGAAATCATGCCACATAAATTTCTTCCTTCAAAGACTAACCCATCCCCTTCTTCCCTAGGAAGACTTTCCCATCGCATGTAGTCTTCCTCAACCTCACGTTCATAAATTCCAGTTGCACTCAGACAACTGATTTAATCACAGTGATAGTTGTTATACCAATTTGTATCATTCCTTTATGTTAACCCTCAAAACTGGGTTTCCCACTTCCAACAACCTTATTTTGATGTATCAGAAGCCAAATCTGGATGTGATTGTCCTTTTTATCACCAGACACAGTGGCACATGCATAGTAGATACTCGATACAGACTGCCTGGGGGGGGGGGTGTAAGTGTTCTCTTAAACCATGAGTCCTGTGCCCTCGTGCCTTGTTCAAAGTACTGATTCACTTTAGTTCCCACCAGATCCTGCCTCCATCAGCCTGACAGTGACCATTCGCTGTTCTCTCACACAGAGAGCTCCCGAGGACATGGGGCAGACCCTTCACTGCCTCAGTCTTCAGCCCCAGATGTGTTATCCCATTGACAGAAGAGTTTTGACAGTTTTGAATCAGAAGGGCATTGACTTCAAGAGGATTACAAACTGCCAAATGAGCAAACTAAGGTTAATCACATTCTGAAAAATGAAGTGATTTTTCACCCACAACACAGCCTTTCCAAAAGCCCCTAGACGGTTTGCTATTTAGAGAGATTCAGGACAGAAGTCTAACACTGGGCTGATTGTACAAAATTTGTAGGATTTTATTGGGAGAATTCCCCTATGTACATACAAGTTATAAACTAAGGAAACAGACAATGAACTATTACAGAAGGGAAAACTTGCGGTTGAACCATTAGATCTCCTTTAACCCCTGTGATACAGCAAGAGGAGACAAAAAGAAGACATGAGTTTAAGGCCCAGCTTCACACTTGGGAGCCATGTATCAGTCCCTTAACGTATCCACAGGCTGGAACCTCCATCGGGTTTCCTGCTCTTGGGGATGCAGGCACCTCATGGACTCTTTAGACATCCCCAGCTCTTCAGGACAGACAGACAAAACTGTACATCCAGGTCACTGTCCAAAGTTGTACCTGCCAACAACATATGCTACATTTCATATGAGATTAAGGATTTTTCAAGGAAAAGATGGTCGTGTGTTACTTTCACCCATGAGGCTGTATACATAATCTGAACCGTGTGAATCCCTACAGCTCTTCTTATCCTGATTCCGCCTCTCTCACGAGAACCAGCAGAGACCGTGTGGGCAAGCTGCCTCTTAAACAGAAAGTTACCAGGACGCTACAGCTGTCACAAATAAGAAGTATACAGAGTTCTCAGACACAGAGGTGTTACAAGAGGACTTCAGACTAGACTGGAAAGTACTTAGGTGAGGGGGTTCCTACGGCATCCCACAGAGTCGTTCTAAAGAACTGAAAAGGCCGATCTAGCCAGAAGATGAGGAATTATTGAGAGGAGCTGCTTGGAGGGAAGCCCTCACTGGAGGCTTAAAGCACATCAAGAACTGTGTCTCGGAAGCAGCAACATTGGAGGACAGTGATACCTGAGAGCTTGAAAAGCCCCAGGCCTTGGGCCTACTCTAGGCTGACATGACACAGAGACACAAGGATCCAAACTAATTCTTCAAATTTCCCTGGTTTTCAGGAGAGCTGAGGGAGCAGTTTCCACCTATCCCAAGGGCACTGTCAGCAGGCAATCATGAGGTGGCTGCAGTGGACACTGGAGGCCCCAGGGCAGAGAAGGAAGACCGCCTCTAGAGGAACATGAGGGGATGGGTCATAAGGACAGAAAGCTGCTGAAGGGTGCAGGATGCGGAAAGCAGGGCACTCCAGATGCAGTAGCCAAGGCAAACGGAAGTGCTGTTTCTGCTCATGAGTCTCCTCTGCTGTGTGGGGACAGTCCTGTGTCCACCAACAGAACCCGGTGTCACAGAGCTGGGGAACCTGGGGCCGACGAATTCACAGTCAGGAAAAAGATTGTCTACATTTTCCTTTACCTGAATTACTAGAATCAGTTCTCAGCTTCACCTTTTAGAAGCAGAAAGACCTCTGTAATTAGGGACGAGTCTCACCATATCAGGACCTGTGAGGAATTTATGCAGTCGAATCAAATCAGTGTATAAGCATTCCTCCAAAAGTCTCCTAAGGTTGTTGCAATTTTTAGACTCCTGTGAAGAAAATAAGAGCAACGGGGAGCAATTAACAAGAAGTCAACTACTCACACAAGTGTAAGGAAGCATGGATAATTCACCAACCTCCAAGAAGCCACATAAACCACTGCCCATCGCTTATTAGGGGATCACCACAGTAAAGACCCTCTCTGCCAAGCAGCTCACATACAGCAGTTCATTTAATTCTCCAAAACACCATGGTAATAATAATAATAATATTGGCAAGATACACAAACCATCGCATATAGTGCTCAGATCAAGCCTTGGAGGGTTAGTACCCATTTTGTAGATAAGCAAAGAATGTAAGGACACCAAATAACTTCTCTGTGGCTGTATAGCTAGTGTGAACCAGAAAATCAACACAAATTCCTGATCCCACATCCGTGCTTTAAATTTGCTAGAACCTCCCTCACACTGATGAGAAAATTGGACCTTGTAGAAGACGTTAAGTAATGTGAAGGAACACATGGCTAGTGAGTGGAAGATCCACTCTTCCCATCCTCAAATCCCATACCTTAAACTTGGCATTGTATTAAATCAGCTCTAATGGTTTGATTTATATGGGAATTTTATTTGAGAGTGTCATAAAATTTGACATCAGGAAAACCCCAGGGCCTCAAGCCAACATCCATGGCATGGACACAGGGATGCTGGCTCCCGGTCCTGAGTTCCCAGAGCTTCTCTGGCCCACCATTGCCAAGCGAAGTCTGGCAGCTTTCCTTCACTTCTGTGAGCTGGCTGCCTCATGCCCTCCAGCATCTCCCTCTCCTGCTCAAGCTGCTTCTCAGATGGGAGTAACTCCTGCTGTATGCAATGAAAACAATCCTTCCTGGATCTCGAGGCGGCAGAGAAGATGCACCATTTGATCCAGACACTTGGCTTCAGAACCCACTGCAAAGACCAAGGTGACTGGCAGGGAAGAGCTGCTAAAGAAAGCATGTTTGAGAAACAAGAAGAAGAGGAGGTACAGTCTCATTTTCTGCGTATCTGAGGTTTTACACCCTGAGTCCTCTGTCCCTTGCATGGCTACGTTTTTCATAATTATTCCTCATTTAAACGTACAGATTTATCTTCTTGCGGTAAATAGTTCAGCTGTCTGGAACAGGATGACAATGAATGCAAGCCCTTCCAACTTGATCCATACTGCTGGTAACCATAGTTGAGAATCACTGGTGTGGAGGGCACACCAAACCAGATTGCAGCGCTCTCTCGGCATTCCATGGGTACAGAGTAATTTTGGAAAATGCTAATCAAGGGCACAAACTCAGGTCCAGGTCCTATTGGCAGGCTCTGCACTATGCCAGGTAGTGCATTAGATACATCCTATGCATTATCTCATTGATGTCAAGTAGGCACTTGTAACAAATTGACCTAACTGTATTGAAGTGAATGACATAACCACACCAAAGACCATGTGGAAGAAAGGAAAAGAGCAAAGTAATCTTAGAAACCGGATCTCAACCCAATTCAGTCAGACCAAAGACAAAAGGGTGTACATTGAACACTGACTGTTATTGGCAAGCTGTGTTCTTTTAGGAATATTGACTTAGCAGTTCGGAAACAACTGTGTGTGTGTGTGTGTGTGTGTGTGTGTGTGTGTGTGTGTGTGCCACTGTTGAAGATAAACAGAAGCAAGGTTTGTGAGAACCAAGAACTCTCTGTTAGAGAGAGACTCTACAATTAAGGAAAGGGTGATGGTTGATGCTAGGGTGAAACCAAAGGTAGCAGTGTGAGTCTGTGGCTATTTTTGATATTGTGATAAAATATACAAACAGAAAACACACTGTCAAAGCCCTTGTTAGGTGTGACTCAAAACATTCACTTCATACACCTTAAACTGCTGTGTAATCATCATTACTACCCACTTGCAGAATCCTTCTGTTATTTCCAACTGAAATTCTTACCTCTAATAAAGGGGGTTATATAACACATGCCCTTTATATCTGCCTTATTTCAGCTTACATAATGTTTTCAAGGTTCATCCATGTTGTAGCATGTATTTGAATTTTATTCCTATGGAAAGGGCTAATTAATACTAGAGGCCTTTCAAAATGGTATGTAGAAAACTACTACTGTGGAAGCACCCTAAAATGTATATGTATATTAAAAGTTCAAGTGGATTTACCATATAATGGAGGATACTCTAGCTAGACACCCTATCTTACCAAATAAAAACCCTAGTACCAGATAAGGATTACCTCTTTTTGAGTTGTTGGCCAATGAGGTCTCATAGAGACCCCCAGAAAACATTATAGGCTCTTGTCAATTCTATTGATTACCCTCTGGAACTTGACAGTAAGACCCAATTGCTGAAAACATCACATATTTGAGACATAGAATGTGGTGAGATCTAGCTGGTACTCAACTGGAAACTTCATCCCTATTTTCTAGCTTTCATAGTGCTAGAAGGTGATATGTACACTACCAGAGGAGAAAAATAATAATCAGTAACCCAACTGTGAACTCTGCAAGCTACAATAATGACCTGCCTAGCAAAATATGTCCACTGGTGCAAATAGTAGCACAAATGTTATGGAAGTAACCAACCACTCTTTTTCTTTTTTTTAATTTTTGAGATTATAATTTAATTACATTTCTCTCTTCCCTTTCCTCCCTTCAAACCACCCCCTCAATATTCCCCTCATCAATCTTTTTTAAAGGATTTAAGGCCTGCTGCCCAATATGAAATGCATGTAAGAGGCCAAGTACTATATCTAAATAGGTTATGTGCCTTAGAGGAAAACCTACCATTATTCTGCTAAATTGACATAGCATTAAAATGACTCCTAATGATTTATTGCTATACCCATAGATCAGTGCATCTTTCAACTCTCATCAGGGTAACCTCTTGTAGGCCTTCAACTTGTCAATATGTAGGGAGTAAGAGACTTCGGAGTGTTCAGGCCTAAATGGGACATCTGTATCACACTCCTCTGTAGTTAGTTGTCTTTATTCTTTGGGGGCCTGCCACCCAGCTCCCAAATAAATACACAGAAAATTATTCTTACTTATGAATGCCTGGCCTTAGCTTGGCTTATTCCTAGCCAGCTTTTCTTAAGTTATCCCATCTACCTTTGGCCTCTGGGCTTTTTCCTTTCTCTAGTCTATATTCTTTCTTACTCTATGGCTGGTTGTGTGGCTGGGTGACTGGCCCCTCTTCTGGCCCCTGGCTGTCCTCTCTTCTCCTTCTCTCGATCCTCCCTTTCTCTTCTTCTTCTATTTATTCTTTCTGCCTGGCAGCTATGCCTATCCCTCTCCTGTCTCGCTAATGGACATTCAGCTCTTTATTAGACCAATCAAGGTCTGGAGAGATGGCTCAGAGGTTAAGAGCACTGGCTGCTCTTCCAGAGGTCCTGAGTTCAATCCCCAGCAACCACATGGTGGCTCACAACTATCTGTAATGAGATCTAGTGCTCTCTTCTGGTGTACAGGCATACATGCAGGCAGAACACTATACATAATAAATAAATAAATCTTAAAAAAAAAAACTAGACCAATCAGGTGTTTTAGGCAGGCAAAGTAACACAGCTTCATAGAGTTAAACAAATGCAACACAAAAGAATGCAACACGTCTTTGCATCATTAAACTAATATTCCACAGCATAAATGAATGTAACATACCTTTAACAATGTTCCATAACACTCCTCTCAAGGCTTTAAGATCTATATGGAGTGGAGGGACAGAAAGACTGTAAGAGCAGGAGGTGGTGGATAGCATCAAGGAAAGAGTGTTTCCCAGACACAACAGGGCAATCACACATATGAATTCAGAGCAATTGTGACAGCATGTATAAACCCTGTGAAAGTTTAAGCTAAACAAAAATTTTAAGATGGAGGAGGGGAGGTGGCCACGAAGTCCCACCCCTAGCTAAGGAGCTATTGGCATTTGGTTGCTAATAGGAGAGGAAAAGGCATCTTTCCTCAATGGTGTGTATGACATCTGGTTTATTGAGCACAACCCAGGGCAGACCCCACACCCAGACCCCACAAACTGGGCTTGATAGGTTTTAAAATGAGAGAAAGAGAACATGGAGTTGGCGGGTAGGGAGATGGGGGAGGATCTTGGAGGAACTGAGGAAAGGGAATGAATATGGTAAAAATACCTTGTGTGACATTCTCAAATATGAAAAGATATTATTTTAAAGGGTTTTATTCCTTATGTCTGGGTATTACTCTGCTGTCTGTATATGTACTTTTATTATCTATTCCTCTACTGAAGGTCATTTGAGCTGTTTCCGTATTTTGGCTGCTGTGAATAAGGCTGCTATGAACATTTGGCTATGAATGTCACACCAATGTCTAATTCATACACAGTAGCAATGTATATAATGTGGTGATTTTATGTATGTTGTTTTGCATAATCGCCATACTGTCTTCCACAATGGAGACACTATTTGACAGTTCCCAGAGCACTCTGAGGTCCCAGTATCTGCTCATACTCCCAGATGCTTTCATCTCCAGCTTAGGTAATGCTGGCCATCCTGCTGGTGTGGTACAGAATTTCATGGAGGTTTTGAATGCATTTTTCTAATGATTGCTGATGATGAGTGTCTTTCTTACCAGCTACTTACTATTATATTTAGGAAAATGTATTCAGTAATGGTGGCCTTTGATGCACAAAAAATATATATATATAAGTGAAGTCTAACTTATCTGTTTTTTTTTCTTCTGTTGCCCATTTTTCTTGTGTTAGAGCCAAGAAATTGCCAAACCATGAACTTTCCCCCTTATGTTTTTTTTCTACTAAAAGTTTTGTAGTTTTAGCTCTTGTATTTGGATATTGATTCCATGTTGAGTATATGACATAAGGCGGGGTTTCAGCTTTATTATTCTCTTGCATGTGAATATTCAGTTCCCCAGAAACATATGTTGAAAAGACTGTCTTACTTCTTGAACGGTCTGGACACCCTTGTCAAAAATCTTTTGACTATGTATGTGAAGGCTTGTTTCTGAGCCTGCTACTCTATTCCACTGGCCTGTGTGTCTGTCTCCAGGCCAGTGCCATGCATTTTACTGTAGCTTTGTGTAGCTAGAGTTTTCCTGCCTTGCCCACAGTCAGGACAAATCTCTGTCACCCGCCAGTCCCACAGCCGCTCAGACCCAACCAAGTAAACACAGAGACTTATTTTGCTTACAAACTGTATGGCCGTGGCAGGCTTCTTGCTAACTGTTCTTATAGCTTAAATTAATCCATTTCCATAAATCTATACCTTGCCATGTGGCTCATGGCTTACCGGCATCTTCACATGCTGCTTGTCCTGGTGGTGACTGGCAGTGACCCCTTCTGCTTCCCTGTTCTCTCTTTTCTCCTCTCTATTAGTCCCACCTATACTTCCTGCCTAGCCACTGGCCAGTCAGTATTTTATTTATTGACCAATCAGAGGAATTTGACATACAGACCATCCCACAGCACAGCCAAGTGCAGACCATCTCAGACACCTGCACTCATACTCGTGGTTCTAATCATCCTCTATGCGGACCTGCTTGGGTAAAGCCACAAGGAACCCAAGAACGGGCTCTCACAGGACATACAGAACATCCCACAGCAGCTTTGTAATGTATTTTTAAGTCAGTTAGTGTGTTCACTCTAGTTTTGTTATTTTTTCTTGGAATTGGCTATTCATAATCTTTAAAAGCTCTACATGAATTTTGAACTCCCTTTCTATTTCTGTAAAAAAAAAATACCATTTGAGATTTTGACAGGAATTGTATTCAATCTGTGAATCACTTTGGAAAACTATGGATACCTTACTATGAAGTCTACCAATTGTAAATACAGAATGTCTTCATATCTATTAATATCTTCATTGATGTCTTTCAGCAGCATTTTGGAGTTTCTAGTGTAAGAGTCTTTGAAACACTAGAAGAAAGGATTTTGTCCTCAGGGGAATCTTTGCCCTGGAGGAGATGGGAATGGGAGGGGACTGGGGGGAAGGCAGGGTGGGGGGAGAGGAGAGAACAAGGGAATCTGTGGCTGATATGTAAAATTAAATTAAATTACAAAATTTAAAAAAAATTTAGGCTAGCATGGAAAAAAAAGAAAAGATTTTGGAAAATTTTATCAGAATGTGATCAATGTTTGAGTAGATAACTTTAGCCTGATTTAAACATTGTATAATGTATACATGTATCAAGACATCACATTAATTCAAGTTGTTGACACTTATGACTTAAATCAGTTAAGTAATAATTTAGTTTTTAAAATATCCAAAAGATATTAATAAATAAATTATTATTTTGCTTAATTAGTAAATGTGTTCTTGAGAATTTTATTCTTTTTGATGTTGTCATAAGTAGAATTTGTTTTCAAATTATCCATTGTCAGTGTATAGAAGTATAGAAGTATAGCCCCAGGATTCATTGCCAGTTATTTTGTCCTTTTGTGCAGTCTTCAGAATTTTCTTTAGATAAAGTCATGTTATCTGTGAATGCAAGAAAAATTTACTGTTTCCTCTCCAACTTGAATACTTTATATTTCTTTTTCCTGTCTCATTGCTTGGGCTCCAACTTCCAATGTTATTTGAATGGAAGAAGCACTTCACCCTAAGGGAAATGCCTTCAGTTTTTGCACCAGTGAGATAATGAGATTCTACAATGGGAAAGGTATCTGTATTTAAAAAAAATCTGATAAAAGTACTAATAATAATCTATATTTTGTTAGTACTGTACCAGCATTGTTTTCTTAGTTTTTGTAATTATAATTATGTAAATTGAACATTGGGAAAGCCTGATAAAAGGTATTTGGAAGCTGTCTGCACTATTTTGGCATCTCCTTTGTGAGCCCACAAAGATTTCCAAGTGAAAGACTGCTTTTATAATATATGATATTGTCGTTGTTCCTGGCTGCCCACTGGAACTTGAACATATGACCCTTTGCTGAAGACACCACATACTTTTATCACTAGACAGAGAAAAAAAATCAAGCTGAACTGAACTGGAAGCTTCCTCCCTACTAGGGGATGCCTTTCTAGTACTGGAAAGGGATATGCAGGCTGCTGAGAGAGAGAAAAGACATTAACAGTCTTACCCAACTATGAACCTTCCGAGCAATAGTAACAACCTGCCATTAAAGATATGCCCATTGGAAACACATGAACTATGAACCAAAGGCTGAGGGGCCCCCAGCTGGATCAGGCCCTCTGAATAGGTGAGACAGTTGATTGGCTTGATCAGTTTGGGAGGCAACTAGGCAGTGGGACCAAGTCCTGTGCTCATTGCATGAGTTGGCTGTTTGAAACCTGGAACTTACGCAGGGACACTTGGCTCAGTCTGGGAGGAAGGGACTGGACCTGCCTGGCCTGAGTCTACCAGGTTGATCACAGTCCTCGGGGGAGGACTTGTCCTGGAAGAGGTGGGAATGGAGGGTGGGCTGGGGGTAAGGGAGGGGGTGGGAGGGGGGAGAATAGGGGAACCCACGGCTGATATGTAGAACTGAATAGTATTGTAAAATAATATATATATATATAAAATAATAATAATAAAAGAAAGAAAAGAAAAAAAAGATATGCCCATTGGTACAGTACTAGCATGTGTTATGGGGTTAATCAACTACTGGTGAAATTATTAAGGCAACTCCACGTAGTTAAAAGGGAGGTTTATTTTGTGGGGTAACTTACAAGTGAAGGGGTAGGTAACAGGGTCTAGGAAAGGTATAGCGCAGTCTGGCGGTGTTCTCTGGAGAACTCTGCTCGGTCTACCTCCAGCGTCCAGGGTCCAGGAACCAAAAGAGCTGGTGCATCTAGATCTCCGGCCTTCAGGGTCCTCTCTCGGCCCTGCCTTGTAGACGTGACAGTTACCGAAGCCTCAGTGGGGGTTGGAACTTCCAGATCAAAGCTGGAATGGCTACCCGCTATATCAACTGCTTTCTGATTAGATTTGAGGTCTACTCTATAGGAGGACTCATGCCTGATATTGTACATACGATAAACCTGATCAGTAGCCGTGGCTGAGGATGCCAGAGGTTCTGGGGTGGAACTTGATACTATAGTTTGAAAAATGGGCGTGTTGTTAAACTACCATCTAAGTACTCATGTTTATATCCGTAGATTAGAGCCGCACTCACCCTTGATCAGAGAAAGTTCTTACCCTTGGGCGGTGGTTAAAAAAGTGACTCATGAGTGATCAAAGTGACTAGAGTAAGTGACAATGAAGTCCTCAGCCCTGAATAAGACAGCTCGTACCACCAAGGCGCAGGAAACACCACAGAAGAGGGCAGAAGGAATGTAAGAGCCAGGGGGATGAGAACGCGTGCCGCAAACAGTCATCGTGTGGGCGCGACAGCCGTGGCGTTCAGGAACTCAGAGCACCTGTGCTCACTTGCATCAGCCCTTCGCAAGGTTGGACCATGGACATGTCATGGGCCCATGAGGAGCTACAGGCAGTTAGTGGTTGTGGGGAAGAGGTGTCATTTTCCACAGTGGTGAGGCCACTGATGAGTTGCCCAGTCCCCAGTTAATCCCCCCAACCCCGTTCATGCAAGCATCTCTGGGTGAACTCAGTGGGTCACACACAGAAAGGAGACAAGAGAGTAGAATGGTGACCAGGTGGATCTCTGTGAGTTCGAGGCCAGCCTGGGCTACCAAGTGAGCTCCAGGAAAGGCACAAAGCTACACAGAGAAACCCTGTCTCAAAACCCCCCCCCCCAAAAAAAAAAAGAATGGTGACCTGGAAAGAAGAAGCATTCCAACAGCAAAGGAGATAAGGGTGGGCAAGGGGGGTAGGAGTAAACGTCCTTAAGTACATTATGAAACTGTCAGAAATAAAAATAAGTCAATATTTAAAGTCCAAAAAGATGCTTTGATATGCAAAAAAAAGAAGGTAACACGTTGTGAACCTTTTAGGTCTTGAAAGATCTTTTCGGGAAGATGGGCTGTTGCATTCCTCATGACTTAGTTCTCTCAGGAGGAGTTCAGCACTGTGCCACTCTGCAGTGGGAAGCTCCTGAAGGGAGTTGCTTACTCGGTGGGTTTAGGAAGAACCAAGCACTGTGCTTTGGCACATCCAAGTTTTCACTGGAGGAATTTCTCAGGTGGCATATCTGAATTTATACTGAGGGGAGTTCTCAAGGGCAATTTGCTTCATATCGGAAACATGAAGGCAGCTTTCCAGGAATGGTTGTGAATATTAACCAATGTCATAGTTAAGAAAGAACTTCATCCATGGTAGGTACTCAAGAAATACCCTCTCTTCTATCGTGTTGGGAACATTTTCGAGCACAAAAGGAAAACAAGACATGGTACCATCCCCATCCTCGTGTATATCAGGACAAAATGCAAGTGTGTGAAATGGTTACCAAGAACACTGTCCATTCTGGTCTAACCAGATGCTTAATTCACTCCAGAGCAGCAGTGCGCCCCAGAGCAAAGTGCATACGAAGGGCATGGGGGAGGGGCATGCGTGTAAAGCAGGCCCAGGCCAGGCCAGGCCAGGCTCCCGACGCACAGACAGAAATAGGGACACAGCTAAGAAGAGAAGAATTAGCTAGCAGAAGAGGAAACATCCTGACCAGGGAGAAGAGAGACAGAGTCCTGGGGATGAGGAGAGGCGGGCTGAGTCATGCTTAGCCCAAAGGCAGGAGAAATAGGGCTGGCTGGGAGTAAACATGGGACTCAGGGAGGCGACCTATGGTGCAGGGTGGACTGTATTTACCAGTCACGGAAGTGTTTTAAACAGAGAAGCCAGATGATGGGACCACAGCCCAGCCCTTCAGGCTCAGTTCTGGTACAGAAAACCACAATCACTTCGGCAGCTTTCAGTGGAAAGAATGTTGAGGTGCCCATAAAATCACCAAAGGGCCGGAGGACTGAACTATGGGCTGTTCTGTTGGCATCAGGGGGACTGAGAACTGATGAAGCTTTTTTGGCAAAGCGGCCCGGTGGCAGCTTTCAAAACTGTGAATACATATACGGTTGACCTAAAAATTCTAGTCTAGAGGAAAAAAATTCAATTCTATTCTATTCTAGAAAAAAAATTATATAGGAACACAATAATGAATATGCAGGGTTTTTCAAAGGACGCTTATCTAAAGAAAATTACATATTTAAATGAGAGGTTAAATAACGTATAAGATAAAACATTACAGAATCAATAATGGAATATGTGGAGGGAGCTGAGGAAGTCAGCAAGGGCTTGCTGCACAGACAAGGAATCTTGAACTCAGATCTGCCTCACCTATGTGAAACAGTTGAGTTCCCTGGGATGCCTGTAATTCCTGCACTGTGGACGCAGACATGTGCCCTGGAGCTCTGGCCAGGCAGCCTAGCCATACTGTTGAGCTCCAGGTTCAAATGAGAGACCCTGTCTCCAGAATAACAAACTGAAGTAATTGAGGAAGATCGCCAACATTGACCACTGGCCTGGAATTTTCTAGGAGGGCAGAGTCCATTGATCTCTGGTTTGGAATTAAGGCAAATTCCACAAAGAACATACGGCACTGTTATGGGAAGATCTTCAGGATTGCTAATTGGAGGGTTGGGGGAAGGTTCAAAAAAAAAAAAAAAAAATCCAGAGCCAGGTATAGTGACGCATGCCTGTAATCCCAGAACTTAGAGGGATTTAGACAGTTTGGTAGCTGCCTGGACTACACAGGGAGAGCCTGTCTGAGAAAAATGAACAAACAAAAATTTAAAATGCACCTCTACAGCATGGCCCATTTCTGTGTTTTAGAGGTGTATGGACTGGAGAAATGAAAATCCCTGCCCACACTGCTTTTGCATGGGGCAGGGATCAAAGGGGCTTTGATTGAGGAGGTCGCTGCATCTTCCTCTGGAAACCCCTGCAGTACTTGGCTCTGACTTGGGGACTAAGGTCAGTCACTGGTCACCTCTTAAAATGAGTTGAAGAAAACGAGCCTGAGGCCATCATGGCAGCACACACCTTTAATCCCAGCACTCTGGAGGCAGAGGCAGGCGGATCTCTATGAGTCTGGAGACCAACCAGGCCAGTTTCTTGCAGTTTTGCTGATGTGAGGGTGGGCCAATGGGGAGCAGGGATTGCACTGTCTTTGGTGTGCCTGCTATGATTGAGGTTGTACCTAAATAATGTGGGCAGTTGATATGTAGACAAGGGATAGAAAGTCTAGTTTGGAAAACATGGGCGGGGGGGAGAGGCTGAGCATCCAGGGACACATAAAACCCACCCAGGTAGGACACTCTCAGGTCATTCCCAGCAGGATCAACATCACCCAGCTCTAGCCACCATAGCTCATCTTCAGTGGACTCTGCACTCCCTGATAATTCCAAACTCTGTGAGATGTCAAGAAAAGGAGTGAAGAACAGGGAACACCTGCCCCCATTTGGGAATCACCCAGGACCAGCTCTGTCTGAGACATAGATATTCCACAATAAGGAAGCATGCTCCAGTGCTCAAGAGGCCAACAGTAACAGTGACATCCATGCTTGGACAACTCTGTGTGTCTCATTCGGTTGTTAAGCTGGTGCCTCACACTGCCTACCCACATACCGAGGTCTAGCAAATTCATTTGCCTCTGACTTTTTTAAATATATATTTATTTACTGTGTGTGAGTGTGTCTGAGTGCATTCATGTGCAGCACATGCAATCAGGAGCCCACAGAAATCAGAAGAAGGTTTTGGATGATCTAGAGCTGGCCACCAGTGGTTGAGAGCAGATATGTGGGTGCTGGGAACCAAACCCAGGTCCTCTGCTCAACCAGTAAGTACTTTTGTTAGACCCCAAAAATCTAGGGTCTCAAGTGGGCGCCCCAAGAACCCAGACTCCAGTCCAGTTGATGCAACAGCACGAGGTTTATTGTTGCAGCTGTACAGTCAGGCAAACTCAGCTCCTGAGAGCAAGAATCGCATCGTACTGTAGTCACATAGGTGCTTTTAAAGGAAAAACCCACAAAAGCCATAAGGTTACAATTCCCATACAATTTCGTTTCACAAGATCACGGTCTGATCACCGAGTGGGTACAGTCACGTCCACATGTACATTCTTCCTGAAACCTCAAGGGGGGTATCAGGGCGGGAGTGGAGTTTACACAAAGGTCACAGTGGTCCTTCCTGGAACACTTGCAACTATCCCAGTCACAGTTGAGCACATCTCTTAACAGAAATCTTTTTACATTGTTACATTGTTACAGGGGTGGTTGAATAATGATTGAGTCAGCTTGCCCCTTGGAACTAGATTTTTAGTTTCTCATTTCCTGGGGCTTGGGGGTGTAAGCCTGAAGGGTTAGGGTCTTTCACTTTTAACCACTTAGCCATCCTCTCTAGCCTCACCCCCTTGCCTGTGATTTTTGAGTACTTTGAGTCAGCTCAGCACTGTAGGAGGGAGGTTCCCAGAGAGGAGGCAGCCTCACTTCTGAAGGGGACCCCACAGTGAAGAAACAGCCAAGGCAATGTGTCCCATCCCAGATGCCCAGGCGTAGCATGGGACCCTATCCCGGGTACATCCAGGCATGAGGAAACCGAGCAGGGGGTGGGGGAGTGTCGGTGGCTGCTTCAGTGGACCCAGGGTTATAAGCCAGAAATGAGCTAAAAGGCCTGGACTAAGGAGACGAAAAAGCAAATTCAATTGAGGTTCATAAAACTTACGAAGCTTATGCTGGAAGTGCCTCGGCACCTGGCTCCAGAGCCTTCCATAAATGACACAAGGACAAAGAGGTGAGCAGGGGAAAGTCCCTTCTCCCACAGGGAGTGCTGTGGAGGATGGCCCCTGCAGGGGGCCGCGGCGCTGGAAATCAGGGACAACGGAGTCTTGGGGGGGGGGTGTCCTAGTTCATCTTAGTTTCTTCACCCATTTGTCTGTTTGCGGGTAGGTGGTACTGGCACAGTTTTTTACTGGGAAAGGCAGGGCTCAGAGGGGGTCAGTTTCCACACTGCCAGAGCAGTTCACAAACACCACCAGCCTCTCTGTACCTCCCCCACCCCCACCCCCACCCCCACCCCCACACTGTTGCTAGAGTTTTTTCTCTGGGTCCCGCCAAGCCCTGGCAGTCCTGTAGCCCACTTATAAAATAAACATACAGATGCTTATATTATTTAAACTGCTCGGCCATTAGCTCAGGCCTACCATTGTCTAGCTCTTACTCTTATACTCAACCCATTTCTGTTAATATATATGTCACCACGTGTTCTGTGGCTTTGCCTGCTGTCTTTGCATCATGCTCCCTGGACGGCAGGCTGGCATCTCCTCCTCTCCATCTTCCTGCTTTCTCAATTCTCCTCTCTGCTAGTCCCACCTATACTTCCTGCCTGGCTACTGGCCAATCAGTGTCTTATTTATCAATCAATCATCCACAACACCCCCCACTTCTCTATCTGACCTCCTTATCTGCAAGGAATGATCTGGAACTCTTTGCTATGGGAAATCTCTAGGCAGGTATGGACACAGTGCAGACTTTGGAGTCTCCATGTGCTGGTGGCTGGGAGAGGCTGAAGGTGATTTTTCCAGAGCTCTTTCCAAGGCACAGTGGGAGGTGGGTAAGGAACATGCAACTCTACTGTTAGCTGCAAGACACCACGTCCCTCTCCCAGAGCCCACGTCCCTCTCCCAGAGCTCACGACCCTCTCCCAGAGCCCACATCCCTCTCCCAGAGACCACGCCCCTCTCCCAGAGACCACGCCCCTCTCCCAGAGACCACGCCCCTATCCAAGAGACCACGCCCCTATCCCAGAGCCCACGTCCCTCTCCCAGAGACCACGCCCCCTCCCAAAGACCACACCCCTATCCCAGAGACCACGCCCCTATCTCAGAGACCACGCCCCTCTCCCTGAGACCACGTCCCTCTCCTTGAGACCACATCCCTCTTCCTGATACCATGTCCCTCTCTGAGACCATATCCTTCCCTCTATAACCATAGTACTCTTTTCTGAAGCCCTGCTCCTCTTTTGGAAGCCATGCCTCTCTTTCTGGAACTGTATCCCTCTTTCTTTTCCAGGAAACCAGGTCCTGCATCAGTAGGGAAAGGAGAAAATCCAGGAACACTTTGGACACTCAGTTCCTTCTAAAGTGCCAAGAAAAGCAAATGTGACCGTCCCTGGCTTCTCTGGCAGTTCTCTCCACTTTTGGTCAAGTCACTCATAGCTGTCAAGGTGGACAATAGCTACCTCTGAAATCACAACTGCAGAGGGAATGGGCTTATATGATAAACAGTGCCAGGAGGAAGCCGGGGATATGACCAAAAGAAAGAGCCAGGACAAGAAATCAGGCCAAAGAACAGGACAGAGCCTAGCCAGATCCAGACACAGCAGCATCTGCTTCCTTACAATGAATTGTTTCAATTAAATTTTTTGAAGAATCAAAAGACACAGGAGGCCAGATGCCATAATTTAAGACAAAGTGGTAGCTAGAAAGGCCAGTTCCTTACTGAGAAAGACTGTATATTGTTTTCATTATCTGTTCATATGTGCTCTGTTTTCCCATAAAACCCAGAGCCCATTTCAAAGGGTGAAATTTGTATGTCTGCAGCCCATTGATATGGAAGCTATTTGTGCCAGTTAGAAATGCAGTCAGCTGCACATAAGAGAAAAGCCTGACAGGCAAGGGCTTCAAGGATAATGATTTATTGGTCTTATGCAGAAGCAGTCTGGGTCAGCAATCTGGGAACAGCTCAGGAGTCCAGCTTTTCTTTTGGCGTCACAAGCCTTGCATTTCAGATCTCCATCTTCAAGCTTCAAGATTCCAAGGCAGCTGCGGCTCTTTCAGTCATCACCTTGACATTCCAGGCAGAAAGAAGAGAAAGAACGGATAACGTTTGTCTCCAGAAAGCAAAAACTTTTCCCCAAGTCTTGAGGCTGCTCTTAGCTACAAGGAGTCTGATATACTTTTAGCTGGACATAACCATGCCTGCATACACACAGAGACACAGACATACACACACATGTGCACACACACACACACACACACACACACACACACACACACACACATACACACACACACCATGGTGTTACTACTATAATGCGCCTTTATCATGGCCCAGCGGAGGAGCTGCGCAGCTGAGCTGGCCACAGTGGTACAAGCACACACAGCAGCCTGGAAACCCCCTGTATCTGTCATCGAGTGTGAGTCTGTGGGGCTAGACTGCTGACATCAGATGCCGTGGGAAGAGCCCAGCAGCATATGCCAGTACCCCAAAGTCCAACACTAATAACTTTGCACATGAATTAGTCTTGTCTACACCTCAGATCTCCTTGGTAGAGGTAGAGCTGTCTAGGGGGGTGAGGAGGCTTATGGCAACTGGTGCAGTGTGTGTTTTGTTTTCTTCCTCCTCTGCACAGGACTGGCCACTGGCAAGTATTGTTTCATACTTATCTAATTACCAGTCTCACTAAAAGCAACAGCCGAGCAATTTTCAACAGTGGCTGGGGTAGCTGCCATTCCTGTTTATTGAGTGCCTCCTTCATGCGTATATGTGCTGGATGTGTTTTACTCTTTAGAACCATCACATTGTGATGTTACAAATGAGTAGTTGGCATTCTCCTCCACCAGGGTGTACCATATGGTGAAAGAAAGAAAATAATAAATAGCTTTTTTTTTTTTTTTTTTTTTTTTTTTGGTTTTTTGAGACAGGGTTTCTCTGTGTAGCTTTGCGCCTTTTCTGGAACTCGCTTTGGAGACCAGGCTGGCCTCAAACTCACAGAGATCTGCCCGAGTGCTGGGATTAAAGGCGTGCCCCACCACCGCCCGGCTTTAAGGTTCTCATTTTAAAAAAAAACTAGAAAAGCAAGAAATATCATTCAGCCATGGTCAAAAGGGGAATTAAAACTATAGTGTATGAGCAATCACAGGACAATAGAACCATGACTATTGAAGTTAAAACCTTTCCTTTTTATTTAAACAAAAAGGGGGAAATGTTATGGAATAGAATATTTGTTTAACTATGTGAAGATGTGTTGCTTTTGTTTATGGTGCATTTGTTTAACTATGGGAAGACGTGCTGCTGTTTTACCTTGCCTGCCTAAGGCACCTGATTGGTCTAATGAAAAGCTGAGCAGCCGATAGCTAGGTAGAGGAGGTATAGGCAAGGCTGGCAGGCAGAGAGAAAAGGGGAAGCAGCCAGCCAGGGGCCAGCCAATTGGGGACCAGCTAGCCAGGGGTCAGACAGACAGACAGACATGGAGGCAGCAGGAAAGCAGGATGAGCAATATATAGATGAGGCAAACAAGCCTTGAAGCAGCACATAGATTAATAGAAATGGGTTATTAAATTGAAAAAAAGCTAGCTAGAAACAAGCCTATGCTAAGGCTGAGCATTATAATTAATAATAAGTCTCTGTGTCATGATTTGGTGTCTGGTGGTCCAAGAAAGCTTGATACACATCACAGACCAACAGAACTATCACAGAGCAACAGAACCATTACAGAGTAACCACCAGAACTTTCCCATCCTGGTAAGAGAAGCAGTTACACTCCTCCAACACCTATGCAATTGCCACCAATTCAGTTCACAGATCACTCAAAGAAAGAAGTGTGCTCAGTGGTCCTTATCCTGCCTACCCAGTCCCCTGCAGACAGACTCTACCTAACTCTCAACTCCTTTCTGTAAAGGGCTGCTGCAGGAACCGGATCATCCCCTTGAAGGATAGGCCAAAGGTTATAATTCTTGGGTAAGTTGCTTAGAGTCACCTTTTATGGTCAGTGGAGCCCAGGTGTGAAGCCTTGGACACCATATCTGGTGTCCTTTGCCCTATCTCTAAGAAAAGCTTGTGGCCCGGCACTATGTGCAAAGGAGACAGCAGGAGAGCATTGCGATGGCATTGGAGCACCAGAGGAGCAAGGTGTCCTGGCTCAGGCTTGACTTTGGAGATAGTAGTAGCTGATTTATTTTGTGCTCCCAAGTCACAGGGTTTCACTGTGGGATGCCATGGTGGTCCATATCCCATGAGAGAGAATATCATTGTTCTCTGTATGGAATATATTCCTTTGGGCAGTCAAGCAAATAGCTGGACTAAAAATCCTCCCGCGTCCCTTACATGACAGCTCAGGACAACCTGCCCTGAGCAGATGCCGGAGCCTGGAGTAGGCTTAGGAACCCAGTAGATGGGGTGAAAAACCTGTTTCTCCACTAGTATATAGGGGCAACTACACAGTCCTCAGGGGTGATGGTGAGGCCTGGAAAAGCAGATGGTATCTGGAACACAAAGCGGTACTGAGCAAGCTTGGTGAGCCCTCCTGATCTTCCAGCAGGAATAGGAGGATCCCAGAGGAGGCCCCTGCCCCCAGCTGCAGGGAGTTAGCAAGGTAAAGCAGGCAAAAGTTGTTCTTCCTTCAGAAGCCAGCAAGATATGGCCTGGAGGGACGCTGGTTTCTGCAGGAAGCCCCCACTCTCTCAATGAGTCACTGGAGAGTCAGACCTTGTGTCCTTCCTCAGCCCTGCTGCAGCAGCCCAGAACAGAATTTTCAGAAAACCATTTACCCAGCTGGAGACAGGACATCAAGATAAGAAAAAGACCCAGAAACAGCTCCTTGCAAAGCAGCCATCATCCAGAGGCTAAATACACTCTTCAATAAAAATGCACAAAAATACTGTTTTTCTTTGTTTATACCATCTAGCGTGGACCGTCGTTGTGTGAGAGACACATTACCATAGCTGTGACTACCCTCTGAGCATAGAACTCTCTTCTTTCACAAAATGTAATTACCCCACTCTCCATGCTTTTAGCCAAAGATAAAGTTGTAACAATTTAAAAGGTCAAAGCCGAGATCAAACTGTGTGTGTTTTAATCTCAAAATTTAAAAAAAAAAATGTAAATTGGGCCCAAACTTCAAAAATAACAAGCCTCGTGGGTAGACTCTATATTCATGGAAAGTTTCCTGTGACATGCCAACCACCTCTCGGACAACATGCCTTGTATCTGAGCAGCAGATGTCACCTCAGATGAGGTGTCTGCTGCGGAAGTGAATGCTGACGCGTCACAGCAAAGGAGCAAACGAATGGAATAGAAATATCACCAGTTCCCCAGCCCTCCACAGCTGAAATCAACACTGTCCCCAGCATGATGACCATGACAATTTATCTGGACAATATTTGAAATAAATGCCTTGGTATGTTCATATCGATCGCACTTATTTTTTTGCTGACAGAAATCGCATCTGCTAACTCCATCCCTGGGTGGGGGGCTGGCTTCGGGGATGATAAATTCCACCAAAGGGCATCATAAACTGTCCTGAAAAACGAGCCCCACTTGCATGGAAACAAAATGCCTTCCCTTCCACATGGCTGTTCTTCAACAAGAAATAATGAAGGAAAACAGAGCTGAAGTGTGCACCGCAATTCTTAATGGCATTTTAATAGTTTAAATTAGGAGCAAAAGGCCTCTCGGCATGTGGCTTTGCATAAACATTGCCCTTTCGTGATATTAATTGGGGTAGGGAGAGATGTCAGATGGCAGGCTTCCGCTCAGCTCCCACGGTGCAGCAGCTGAGGTGCGCCGAGTCCCCCCAGAAGTAACAGCCAGCCCCCAAATTTCAGAGGAAAGCAAACCCTATGAGCACCCACACACACGGTGGAGTGACTTGAGTGTGACATGCATACATTGCCCCGTGCGCGCGCATGTGTGTGTGTGTGTGTGTGTGTGTGTGTGTGTGTGTGTGTGTGTGTGTCTTAGCAGACACAATCTGACATGAGTCACGTGACTCTTCTCGGCCACTACAAAGACAGTCAGCAGAATAATAAGATTCCATAAGAGATAGCCACCAAGGCCTGAGAGTTGTCAATTAGAAGATGTTCCCAAGACTCCACCATGCCAGCAAAGAAAGCAAGATCAGTTCTGCTTTGGAGAGTGGAAGGTTCTATGTTCAGATCCACATGAGTATTGTAGACTTGTTCTAAGGCAGAGTCTCCATACTGTTCCAAAGCCTGAAGACATGCTTGTAACCTTTGTGAGTCCTCATGCTAGTTCCTAGAGTCTGGAAAACAAGTCAGCACTGTAATCCCAGCACTTGGAAGACCAAGACAGGAAGAGTCCAAGTTTGAAGCCAATATAAACTACACAGTGAATTTCGGAGCAGCCTGGACCACATCATGAAACTCTCTCAAAAAAAAAAAAAAGAAAAGAAAAGAAAAAAGAAAGAAAAAATTAAGGCCTTAGAGAGATGGCTCAGTGGGTAAAGTGATAATCGTGTGATTGTGAAGACCTGAGTTCGGATCCACAGAACTGGAGTAGAAGCTAGACATCTACTCAAGTGTCTGTAACCCCAGCATGCCTACGTGGAGATGGGAAGTAGAGACATAATCCCCAGCACTCGTGGGCAATTTAGCGTGGTAAGTAAAGTGGAAAAGCATCAGAGAGACCCTGTGTCAGAGGTAGAGAGGGAGGGCTGACATTTGACTTCTACACATATGCCATGGCATATGTACACACACACACACACACACACACACACACACACACACACACACAAATGCATACAAATGCACACAATCATGAAACAGAAAGGAAGGAAAGCAGTGAGAGAGAGGGAAGGAGGGAGAGAAAGTACAAAGAATCAGGTAAAGTATGAATCATAAGGAAAATAAAATTAGAAGATGGATGTGATGGTGTACATTTATAATCCCAGCACTCAGGAGCCTAAAGCTGGAGGCATGGCACAAATTCTCAAGGCAAGCCTGGGCTACAGAACAAGACTCTTTCTCAAAAATGGGAGGTACGGGAAGGGAAAGGAAGGGGAGCGGAGGGGAGGAGAGGGAAGGGGCTCATGATGGCCACAGGAGCTCCCTCCCTTTATAGGTCATGTAGGACATGTAACTTGAGCTGAGGACTGTCAGCTTCAACAGCAAGAGCCAACTGGAAGACAAGTGTCCTTGAGCCAGAGGACAGCAGTTGACTTCCTCCATACCAGGGGCTCTCACTGAAGGGAGGGGGGAAGGAAATTGGAATTGAGAGAATTAGGGAGGGTGCCTGTGGGATCAAAGGAAACACTCAGAGAAGGGATGGCCATCTGATCCCTTAATGGCCAGAGGGGACACCCTGAGATGGCAGGAAAGGCATCCCAGGTAGAGGGTGCCCCAAGTGAGTCACTGCCCAGACCCCTCCCTGTAGCCCTCACAGGCCCACAGCCATGCCACATACCTGAACAGCCAGCCAGGTCTCCAGGGCAACCCAGAGTGTGCTCCGCAGATGCCTTATTGGCTTATTGGTGTAGATGTAGTGCAAGGAGATCGAAGGGCATGGATTCCCAGGAGAATAGGAAAATATCAATGCTGTGTTCCAGATGCACAGAATGTTTACAGAACCCCCTTCTGAGCTCTTTATGGCAGCCACCAGCACCACCACACAAATCATAGTGCAAATGGGAAGGTCTGAGATCTTTGGCAGACACCAGGCTGCATGTTAGACTTCTGACAGACACTGGGGGATTGCATACCTTGTTGTCAAGGCAGCTGAGCTGGGTTAATCATGAGTTTTCCAAACTTCTTATGATGGCCACAGGGGATCCCTTAATAGTCATGCAGGACACATAATTTGAGCTGAGGACTGTAAGCTTCAACAGCAAGAGCCAACAGGAAGACAAGTGTCCTTGAACCAGAGGAGAGCAGTTGACTGTGGTGATATATTGTGCACCATAATAAACTTGCCTGAGGGTCAGAGGACAGAGCCAGCCACTAGATTAGACATAGCGGTCAGGCAGTGGTGGCACACACCTTTAATCCCAGCACTTGAGATCTCATGCCCTTGCTTGGGAAGCACACATGCCTTTAATCCTAGAAAGTAATAGGGCAGGGCAGGGAAGGGTATATAGATGTGATGAAACAGGAACTCACTCTCTTTAGGCTGAGGATTTCATGGAGGTAAGAACTAGTGGCTGGCTGTTCTGCTTCTCTGATCTTTCAGCTTTCACCCTGATATCTGGCTCTGGGTTTTTCATTAAAAGACCATCTAAGATTTGAACAACAGTTGACTTCCTCCACACCAGGAGCTCTCATTGAGGAAATACTCTTCCCTGGGGGCTTCATGTAGCATCATGTTGGGTCTTTAGTGTAGCTAAAGTTTTCCTGCCTGGCCCACAGTCAGGACAAATCTTTGTCACCCGCCAGTCCCACAGCCGCTCAGACCCAACCAAGTAAACGCAAGAGACTTATATTGCTTACAAACTGTATTGCCATGGCAGGCTTCTTGCTAACTGTTCTTATATCTTAAATTAATCCATTTCTATAAATCTGTACCTTGCCACATGGCTTGTGGCTTACCGGCATCTTCACATTCTGCTTGTTATGGCAGCGGCTGGCAATCTCTCCCTCCATCTTCCTGTTCTCTCAATTCTCCTCTCTGTTAGTCCCGCCTATACTTCCTGCCTGGCCACTGGCCAATCAGTGTTTTACTTATTGACCAATCAGAGCACACATTTGACATACAGACCATCCCACAGCACTTTAGTGCTTAACAGAAGACTGGACCAGATCTTATTTTTGCAGAACACATTGTTAAGTCGAACCACTCATGGGAAAGTATGCTTCTGCTGAAACAGTTCCTCAAAGCACACAGGAAGTCCAAGAGATGCTGGGTGTCTTTGCAAACCTTTCCCTAGGGAAGACAGTGTCTCCACAATGTCTAACAAGTGTCCTACTTAGAGGCCACTCTTGAACAGCAAAGAAACCCAAAAGTAGGGAGGTCAAATCATCACTGGGAGGTCTATGCTATTTCTGTAATAGCAGCCCAGATTGGAGCATTCAGGAATGGCTCATTTTTTGTAGAGCTGGTTCAAGACAACTGCAACCCCCAAACTGCATTTTAGGAGACTAGATGGAATTCTTCCTCACTTTTCTCTCTCTCAAAATCTTGAGTTTTTCTTTCTTCATCTGTCACTTGCCACCAAACTCATCAAGCACAACATAGGAAAGTCTTTGTAGATAAGAACTGGGTGTTTTGATTTATATGATTGCTCTAACTGCATTATCCACATGGGAAATTGTTGGCTAAATCAACATGATTGAATTGTGTTCCCAGAGTCTCTCACCAAACTGTGTGAGCGATTTTGATGAAGAACCCATAGAAAATGAAATAAAGACATCCTGCACTGAAACAGAACAAAATAGTTCTTGCTCTGGCAGATTGGGTCTTAGCGCCCATAAATTACCTGCTGACTATGCACATAACTGCAGTGTTCCTTGGGGGAAAGGATCTTGACAGATGTATTACCAACTCATAAATTGAAATTTTGACCAAAGCTGTACATATGTGGTAACATTATTGTTGTAAACAATGAAAAGCATAATTACTTAGATGGTGACCATGCCAAACACCGTGTTAGTCTGATTTTTTTGCACATGATTAAGCAACGATGTGGGTAAATGGCTGGTGTGTTGGTATTGGTCAGCTTTCTATCACTAGAACAAGTCCTGAAGACCATCAACTCATTCAACTAGAGGGTTGAACTTCAGGCCATGTGCATGCTAGGTGAGGAATCTTTAGCTGAGATTATCAACCTAGAAAGAGAATATGCTTATTTGGGTCAGAGTTGTAGAGGTTTTAGTCTGTGGTGATTTGGCCTCCCTGCTTTGGGCCTGTGGCAAGGGATCACAAGGCAAAACAAAAACCACTCGCCTCAGCCAGAATGAAAGAGGAAGAGACCAGAGTCCCACAATCTCCTGAAGGGCATTCACATTCAAACTTTTACTTTTGCATCTTAGTGACAGAAACATCTGACAGAAACAGCTTATGAGAAGACTCACAGTTTCAGAGGACCTCAGTCTATCATGAAAGAAAAGAAATACAGAGTTTGTGGAGGCAGAAGCATGTGGGGAAGGTTCCTCACACCATGGGTGCAGTGGTATTTGCTCCACCCATGACCTTGGGCTATAGGATTTAAAGAAGGTAAAGCTTCTTGCTGTTGTATGTGACCTCTTAAAAGGAGAGAAGAGGGAGGTCACATGGTCCTTTCTTCCATTTATTTATTTATTTATTTTTATTTTTTTAGCTTGGCGTGATCAAACTCCAGATGACCTGGGAATTGAACTCTGTTCCTCTGGAACATTAGTCAGTGCTCTTAACCGCTGAGCCACCTCTCTACTCTCTTCTTTACATGGCTTATTATATTTTTTACATATTATTTTATTTTTTAAGACTTTATTTTCATGACTATCTATATCCTTTCTCTTTTCTGTCTCAAGCCTAGGAGCTGGGCGGGACACAGGAAAACTTCCAGCTACACATGGGGATCCAAGAAGCAGCGAATATGCTGGACCTAAGGCCAGGCTATAAGTTTCTAAAACTCACCCCCAGCAACCATTTCTCCCAGCCATCCCTCATCTCCTCAAGGTTCCATAGCCTCCATGGCACCATCGGCTGTGAGACACTGAGAACACGAGCCAGTGACCAACAGTGCAAATTCAAACTGTTACATGTCCCATTACCTAAAGATCTCCAGTTATGCTTCACCCCTCAAGGTTTCCACTCCTTCCCAATACCATCAAGCTGGGAAACAAAGCGCTGACACATTCTCCAAACTAATTGTGCTGAGGAACTGAGTTAGGGACCAGTCTCTTCACACCAAACACTTAAATGTAGCAACACAGTTAGGTTTTCTTTTGTTTTTTTGTTTGTTTGTTTGTTTGTTTTGTTTTGTTTTTCGAGACAGGGTTTCTCTGTGTAGCTTTGTGCCTTTCCTGGGACTCACTTGGTAGCCCAGGCTGGCCTCGAACTCATAGAGATCCACCTGCCTCTGCCTCCCGAGTGCTGGGATTAAAGGCATGTGCCGCCCCCACCGCCCGGTGGTTTTCTTGAGTCCAGTGTCTTCTCATCTAGGCCAAGCATAAGTTTTGATTGACTAGTAGAGGAATTGTCAGAATAGTAAATATTCAGAAATAATTTGCTGCTACACAGTAAACGAAAGTAAATATGTGTGCTGTTGTGATGTAACTGTTAGAATGGTGGCATCTATCTAGACACCTCACAGACTACAAAAATAAATTCATGAGACAGAAGGAACTAAAAGGGAAAGAATGAAAAATGGCAGCAACCGGTAAACCCACCTGTACTGAGACAAAATGGTTCTGTCAGAATGACCAGATCTAGCTCCCCAGCCTTAATTTATAAATGTCATTCACCAACAAAAAGGAATCAGAGCCCTAGGAGAAAGGACTGAGTCTGAGTCGGTAAAAGATGAACAAGAACTATTTCCAGCTGTTAAGAAGTAAGAACCTTCAAACACTGATATGGCTATGTTAAAATGACATGGGAGCCAAATGTCCAAGTCTGAGACAGTTTCAGCAGTAAAATAAGTAATGACGGAAATGTATAATTCCCTATAGGATACAATAGAATCCATTCATCCATACTGATATAAAAACTAAATTGACAAATAAATATGAGAATAAAAGGCTCTGTCTTTCCAGTAGAATTTCAATTAATAAATATGGAAGGGATGATGGAAATGGAACAATCATCATTTGACAAATACAACAATAGCAATTGTTCCAGCAAGAATTATCAATGGGGACTAAATTAATTTAGTACAAGTAGATGGTCTCAAAATATCTCTCCATAAAATACTTATGAGTTACATAGGGGAAGAGAGTAACTTTTCAATAGAAAAGAACCCTTTCAAGTACCAACAGGTTATCAATTAACATCATCAGTTGGGGAACAATCTTGTATACTTCCTGACATGAAGGACAGCATCAGTTCCTGATATTCATGTCAAAAATGAGTAGCCTGTATTTAACCATATGAGACATTAGACAAAGTCTGATTAAGGGACTATGCATGGAGTCACTGGCCAGTAACTTTCAAAGGTATCAAAGGTCATGAAAAATAGAGAACAAACTTCTCCACGAGGCTTTAGACAAGCTACTTCATTTCTTCATTATTCATTTATAAGACGGGGCCAATAATAGCAGCCAGATCATCTGGCTCGGATAAAGAGTACAAGAAATAATACACTGAGTGCTTTCCAGCACAGAGGGCTTGTGATAAACATTGGCTGCTCCCATCATCTTCCTCAGTATTATTATCCTTTTACATAAGAAGCACTACTGACTGCCTCACCAGAGTCCAGTGGCTTGAGAGTGGATACTCTGTCCAGATTGGTCATCAGTGGAAGAAGACTCCAGCTAAAGCTGGCCTCTTGAATTATTTAAAACACAGACCTACTTGCTATAACAGAGACCCAAAATACCAGTAAATTAAGCAAGGTAGGCTATTTTTGTCGTGCACCCACTTAATCATGTATGGTTCATGGCTCTAAGATGCCTCCTGGATCAGGATCCAACTCCTGTCTTGGTTAGGACTATTGCCAGAAGTCTCATTGCTGTGGGATGTTCTGTATGTCAAATTGCTCTGATTGGTCAATAAGTAAAATACTGATTGGTCAGTGGCTATGCAGGAAGTATAGGCGGGACTAACAGAGAGGAGAAAAGAAAGAACAGGAAGGCAGAAGGAGTCACTGCCAGCCACCACCAGGACAAGCAGAATGTGAAGATGTTGGTAAGCCATGAGCCACATGGCAAGGTATAGATTTACGGAAATGAATTAATTTAATCTATAAGAACAGTTAGCAAGAAGCCTGCCATGGCCATACAGTTTGTAAGCAATATAAGTCTCTGTGCTTACTTGGTTGGGTCTGAGCAGCTGTGGGACTGGCAGGTGACAAAGATTTGTCCTGACTGTGGACAAGGCAAGAAAACTCTAGCTACAGCTCATGACATCATCCATATTCTAGACATATCATAAAGCAAAAAAGATCAGGAGGGAGGACACACCCCTTAGGGGCATCGTCATGAGCCACACCCAGTTGCAAGGAAGGTTGTGAGATGCAGTCTTCATTCTGGGAGGCCAGGGAACTTCCTAGAGCTTGGTGGTCCTTTCACTGTAGGTGAATGGAGAATGCTGTTTGGGACCTGCCAGCAGTCCTCCTCACTGCTTCAGATCACTGCACTCAACACTCCTGCCTGGTTCCCCCACCTGATCCTCACCCTTGCAGGTCATAGAATCCCTCTTTTACCTTTTGGTACCTGAAGAGATAGATGTTCCTTCCCATACCAAGCCTTCTTAAGTGCTTGGCCACCTTCCAGCAGGGATCAGCTTCTCCTGCCCAGAACTTTGTCCTGAAATGGCATTTATCACACCGCGCCTGAACCATTTATAAGTGTTCCCACAATGTAAACTACGTGACGTTCCCTAGGACATTATAGCACTTTATATTTCTGCTGACTATGACATATGCACTTTCAAAAGTCCATATTTGAATTCCCAAGCTAATGTTGCTTTGGCCAATGGAAGAATTATTCTTGGCATAAATATGACCACCTCGCCCCAGATCCAGTCAGGTGGTAGAGAAAGTACTAGTAGAATCAAACCCACTGCTTAGGAAAGAAAAGAATCCAGATGTTGCATACTCCACAGGACCCCAAGGGTGCTTGTCCTGCTCTTGACTAATGTTTGCACCTGCTGAGATGGAGGACAACATGTCCCTGGTTCTTCCTTCAAGGAAATCAACCAAAGCTGGAGCGGCCTCCAGCCTGGGGTGGCACACACCAGCCTCCTGAGCAAGAAGAGTCTGCAGCAACATCTGACTCCATTGGTTGAAGACACAGCAGAGGTGGCTCAGGAACATGAAAAGCCTGTTTAATGTTTAAAAGCCTTTGGGTTTTTTTTTTTCACATTAATTTCTTCTTTGGTATCTTGTGAGCAGTAGGCAAAACTGTATGAGCCAAAGAAATGAGGTGTTTCACCCAAAATGCTAAATGTCCTTGGCTTCCTACCCTTTCCTTTAGTTCCAAATCAAAATCTTAAACACACATTTGTGGATCTGGGTTTTACTATTTAGTGAAAGAGGCTGAAAGATGCTTCTTAGGCTGTTTTTCTTGCCCAGAGTTCAAACAAAAAGAGGGGAATGTGCAAACCACCGAAGCCTGACAGAAGAACAGAGAAAAGGGATCTACTGGATTACAGGAAGCCTGACCCCGCTTGACTGCCACACCTGGAGCTGTCTACGTTCTTTGCTTCCATTATACCACACCTCCAAAAGTAGAATCTTGGGCAGCAATTAGTGTGTTGAGAGTTTGCTCTTACTTCTCTGCAGAAGTCGGTTTTTATAGAGCTAGGCCATCGAGCATTCTGTGTTCAGCTATCTTAGGAGTTTCACCCCATTTGATACCTCCAAACTATACAAACGCTGTTTCAGAACAGGTTAAAGTGGTACCTAGATGATAAATAAGACTATCTTCTCACCTGGAAAGAGATACCAAAGATGACTTCTCTCTCTCTGGAAACTCAAGGAACGTTAACAGGCAGCCAAGAATTCTTTCATGAAGAAGTCCTCAACTGGGCAGATCATTCCAGGACCTTAGCTTGTGAGTCTGTAATATCATCATCCACCAATGCCACTATCAATCAATGATCGTTGGACTTCTTACTGCTTCCTGGTTGTTGGGTAGGCACAATGCAGCACCAGATCTGTGATCCTCAGCTCTCTCCTTGACAGTGAGCACTGTGCTGTTGCATAAGGCCGTGAGAATTGTCGCACACTCATGTGTGCATGCATGCACCACAGGCGACGTCCTAAACCATTTTATGAAATGTTTATTTTATCTGTGTGTTTTACCTGATGAATGTCTACGCACGACTTGAAAGACTGGTCCCTGTGGAGACCAGAAGGAAGCAGTGAGTGCCTTAGAACTGGAGTTACAGAGCTATCGGATGTCATGTGGGTGCAGGGAATCAAATCTTGGTCCTCTGGAAGAGCAGCCAGTACTCTTAATTGCCGAGCATCTCCCCAGCCCCTTAATCCTAATCTTTTAGGAACATACATTGTACAAGACGGCAGGCTCAAGAGTGTTCATTTCCCAGCCTACTCTGAACTGCACAGGATGTCTTCACAATGTCTTGAGAACCTGATCACTAAGACACAAGGCCCAAATGTAACTAAGCTTCAAATGTGTGTCTTTATTGGCAACAGGTCACTACAGGTCAGAGGTGTACTTCCAATTAAGAAAACAGGCAACTAAGTCTTCTCTAGTCAGTCTATACTGTAAGCTGATTCAATGTCACCCAAAAATGTAGTCTCTTTCCCCATCCCCCTAAAAAGGGTATTTCCATTAAAGTTGATAATTTGGTTCCAATTGCAGATGATACATAATGATGATTCAAATTAGAAATTACATCGTAATTGTATATTTGGATTGGATAACTTGAAGTATTCTTTGGAAAAAAAACCTAAAAGTAGAAAGTCAAGAATCACTCAGTAATTACTCACACAAAAGGAAGGAATTTTACAATGCTCTCATCTTCTTGTCAAATGGCCACGCCTATTCTAGGTTTTTTATTTGTCAGGAGTTACTGTAGCCAGGTTGATCTAAATGAAAACAACTATCCACTCTATAAGTGAGATGGGATTCAGTGATGAGTCCCCAGAGGAGACAGCCTGTCTCTACCAGTTACTAGCTGTGTGACCTTGGCATGTTACCTCACCTCTCTGACAGTGATCTGCAGACATCGTTATGAGTAGTGGCAATCTCAAAGGTTGCTGTGTGTATATTTAGTTCCTCACAGTAAGGATTAAATAATGCATAGCCAGTAGCTGGACCCATGCAGAGGACCAAAGTTACAAAGTATCATCCTCTGGGTGTCAGAGGATGGATGATCTTTCCATTCCTCCATTGCAAAACATAAAGCTGCTTCTCAAAAGTGAATGAACCACCAGCTTAGCCAATACAGAAGGACTGATACCTCTCCCAGGGGAAGAAAGCATTTTTCTGCATCCCACGCTTTGGATGCACTGACACACTGTTTTGTTTTTACCCTGCTCAGCCTTGATATTGTACAGTGTTCCTTATCTGTGAGAAAGCATCCTTAGAAGTACACATGTGCCTGCACTCATACTCACACACACTGAGGGTTCTTAGCTTTCAGTGGTGATAATCATTGTGGCCAAGCACAGAATACTCTTGCTCCCCAAAGTTGAATATCTTCCATAATGTGTCCTATTTAGTATGTAATGGCTTGACTGCAATTTAATGGAGTTGTAAACCATGTGGCTGTCAAAAAAAAAATGTATAAATGAGAACACTTAACCTGCACCGCCCCCCCCAAAAAAAAAAAAGAAAAGAAAAGAAAAAGAAAAAGAGACCCTTGTGGGATGGGAAGATGTACGGTGGCACTCCCGGGATGTCCTCATCCAGAGTGCTGAGGAAACAACCTTCAAGCGTCAGGAAGTCACAGAAGCCTCTGCTGTCGGAGTGGGAGGCATCGTAACATTTGTCACCCAGAGAACTGACTCACACTCAGGCTGGAGGCTGGAAGATCTCAAGGCCAGAGGTCCGGAGCTATTTCAGGTGTCCCGAAAGGCCCAGAAGAACAGCTGCCATTGGCAATACCCAGACTCCTCCCCTCCAGGGACAGTGCTGAGTCAGCCATGCCCCACGTCCTGGCAGACAGCAGCCACGGGGCCATGAGCGTGTTCCTCTCTCTCCAGCTTAGCACCTCACCTTCCAATCGACAGAGAAGAAGGGACTCATTGTATTTGCCCTGCATTCGTGAAATGAGTACAGGTCACTTCTGTCGAGTGTCTATGCATATAAATGTGCGTTTGAGCCTTCGAGGAGACCCCCGTCTTTGCATCCAAACACCCATGTGCTATGTTTGAGTGTACAACTCCTTTGAGTAGAAATATATTCTCCATGGATGGGCTGAACAGAAATCAGGGAGAATCTTAAAGAGTAAGATCTGCCTTGTCATTTATAGCCAGTGGAGAGTCTAACGACCGGAACTTAGGTCACTTGAAAACAAGCACAGAGCCGGGTGGTCGTGGCGCACACCTTTAATCCCAGCACTTGGGAGGCAGAGCCAGGTGGATCTCTGTGAGTTCAAGGCCAGCCTGGTCTACAAAGTGAGTTCCAGGAAAGGCGCAAAGTTAAACAGAGAAATTCTGTCTCGAAAAACCAAAAAAAGAGAAAAAGAAGAAGAAGAAGAAGAAGAAGAAGAAGAAGAAGAAGAAGAAGAAGAAGAAGAAGAAGAAAACAAGCTCCCGCTCCCACAGGCTCTCTTTCCCTCGACCCTCGCCCTTCATTACTCCCACTCATGTCCAGGTTGTTCATGTAGATCTCAGCCATTTCTCCGTCATTGGGCGATCCCCGTGTCTTTCTTGGGGTCCTGTTTTTCAGGTAGCCTCCCTGGTGATGTGAGTAGCAGTCCAGTCATCCTTGTTCCACATCTAGTATCCTCCTATGAGTGAGTACATACCATATTTGTCTTTCTGAGTCTGGGTTACCTCACTCAGGATGATTTTTTCTAGATCCATCCATTTGACTGCAAACCGTATGATGTCATTGTTTTTCTATGCTGAGTAGTATTCCATTGTGTATATGTGCCACAATTTATTTATCCATTCTTCAATTGAAGGGCATCTAGGTTGTTTCCATGTTTTGGCTATTACAAACAATGCTGATATGAACATAGCTGAGCAAGTGCTCTTGTGGTATGATTGAGCATTTCTTGGGTATATGCCCAAGAGTGGTATAGGTCCTGTGCTCATTGCATGAGTTGGCTGTTTGAAACCTGGGGCTTATGCAGGGATGCTTGGCTCGGTCTGGGAGGAGGGGACTGGACCTGCCTGGACTGAGTCTACCAGGTTGATCTCAGTACTAGGGAGAGGCTTTGCCCTGGAGGAGGTGGGAATGGAGGGGGGCTGGGGGGAAGGGGAGGAAGCGGGAGGGGGGAAAACAAGGGAATCTGTGGCTGATATGTAGAACTGAACGGTATTGTAAAATAAAATAAAAGGAAAAAAATTTAAAAAAAGAAAAAGAAAACAAGCTCAGAATCAAGCATATTAAGGCATGGGGAAATAAACCACCTGCCCTGCAAGTGTGATGACCTAAGTTCAAGTCCCCAGAACCCATGCAAAGCCAGGATCAGTTGCATGTGTCTGCAATCCCGGTGCTTCTGTGGCCCTGTAGTAAGGACACAACAATCCCCGGAAGCTCGAGCCCAGCTAGCCTGGTGGATACAGTGGCGAACAACAGAGACTCTGCCTCAAAACAGGGTGTAAGGTGAAAACGAACACAAAGCATTGTCTTCTAACCGCCACACATGTGCCCCTACACATGTATCATACATGCACGTGCAGGCACACACACATTAAAGATATTCATTATTTTGTGTTCTTTACACACTGCTTGTTTTCCCATAGCCCTCCTAATAGTACATGCACAAATTTTCTTCTAAAGTTCAAATTCTGGACAAACATGGTGCAAGATGGAAGTCCAGAATTCACTTAACACGTAGTATCCCCTAGACTGTCACAGAAGTTAGGCTTCACTTAGCCTTCTCCAGGCTCCCCAGACTGTGAGGAACCTGGTAGTTTGTTAACATAGCCACAAGTAAGCACGCACTCTGCCTGCCAGTACACACAGAGCTAGGGAAGGATCCAGACATCCGGGGGCTTTTCTGCCTCTCTCCTCCCATGGGGAGGGACCTATTTCAGATGTCACACTGAGCCGTCAGAGCCTCTTTAGATGTGTATTCACAGAGCCCTGTGAGCAGACTCTCTGATGGAGCCTGTACTGAACTGGCAATCCCCAGAACAGCCTCTCCGAGCCAAATGTTTACAAAATGAAGTAGACTACAGGTCTCATGAGCCATCCTTCCCCAAAGCACAAGAATCCCTGAAAATCATATTAAAATGCAGATTCTGATGTAGAAGTCTATTGAGTGGGGTCTGAGGACCTCAGTCTGAGTTGCTGAAACATGACACCATTCCACTCACAATGAAAGAAACAGAGTTTGGAGACAGACCAGGTACCAGGTATTACGCCTTCTGCTGGAGGCCCACAGAGAACGAGACAAGGGCCCTGCCCTAGAGGAGCTGGGCTGCTTACCACACACTAAGTAAATTCTGCACTGAATACTGCCCTTCCTATCTTACTCTGTAATAAGTAAGCTTGCTTCTCCCAGAAACCTTAACAAACGTCTCTACTGGTTCTACATGGGCCATGTGTTCAACCCTTAACCAAGTACTGTGGTCTTTGGATAATCAAACTTCCAGCAGCAAACCCTAGAGTTTTGAAGAACTGTGCACACCAAGACAGCAGAAGGCATGGATTCCCTCAAGAAAATCAGCTACTCCGCAAATATTTCACTCACTACTTTGTGTGCAGGAGGTATGAAGTGGAAAGTGTGATTTAATTGCTCCCAAGGAGATTACCGTCACATTGGAATATAGACCAGATCAACACACATCGAATGATTTGAAGCCAGTTACAGATGACTGTACAGCCAGGTGGACAGAGAAAAGAGACATGGGACACAGCCCGAGATAGAAGCATCCACAGGCATGGCCTAGCAGATGCAGTAATGAGCTGGCTGGTGCCCTGAGACATGAAGAGCCTGAACAACTTGTAGGACAGCACATTGTTCTTTAAGAAAAAATGTGGCCTTCTGCAAGCCTTTGGTGCCCATCACAATGATTTCCCCCTCTGCTATGGCCTCCTCTAACATGATCCATAACTGCAGTGCCCAGTTTGAGCACCTAGCCATTTGACATCCTAGCCTTCATGTTTATCACGGCCATCTGCATTCCAACATACTCCCCCAACCCTTGACTAATAACACCTTCACCCTCTCACAAAGGGGAGGCTTCTGGAATTCCTGACATCACCACTTCCACATTCTGTCCTGCCAAAAAATATAGATGACAAATCTTTCATCTCACACTGCTTCCAATCCTGTATCCCTCCTGGTTCTCCACTGCACATCCCCAACTGCATGTCTTCTTTGCACCCAGCCTAAAGCTTCATAATGTAACTAGGGAATAACCGACTGACCTTACAATTAGTTATAACCACAAATGTCCGGGTAGTGACAGTGAAAACAGTGGCATTGTTGGTGATACCATTTATTAGTACCAATTGAGTCTGACTATGAGACATCTTCATTTCTGGTTCTGAGTCGACAAGCGCGCAATTTCATTTGACTTAACTTATCTCAGTCCTGCTCAAGGAAAGCACTATTGGCACTTGAACAGAACAAGCCTTCATTATAAAAGACTGTTGGGAACAGGGCAGAAGACTCGGCACCGCTTTGCTAACCCATCTAAAACCCAGTAGTAATCTATAATCATAGAAAAAAATGTCAGTGGTTTTCCTTTAATAATCTGCTCCCTCAACCAGACTGACTCCAGGCACAGTCCTACAACCACTTGAAAACTGCTGGCTAGTATAAAGAGAGCCACTTTGGCCATCCAAACTGAACCTACTCTGCATCCTGAACCTGAATAGCTTCCCCAAGTCCTGGTCTTCCCTCAAAGAAGACTCATAGTAACACTTCCACCCCATGGTTGCAAGTCTCAAATGATCAAATAAAATATTATTAGTGAAGCTAATCGGTGAGTTCATGAGGACTATATTTGACACTAACAGGAAGCTATTGGCAACAGTTAAACAAGGAGGTGTGTGTGTTTTTCCATATCACAATTATTCTGGAAACTAGTGGTTCCTGGCTGGTGTGGTCACCTCAGGACATCATCAACAGCATCATCAACATCCCCCCCCCCCTCATCTTCCTGAAAACACATTTTACCATCATGGCTGCATGTCACTTGAAAGATCAGGCCCCCTTCCATACTCAATTCTGCAGGCCGTCCAGAAGCAAGAAGAGGAAGGAAGCTGGAGGAGGGGGAGAGAAGAAAGAGAGAGAAGGGAGAGGGGAAGGGAGAAAGGAAAGGAGACAGAAGGCAATATTTGAAAAATGCTGATGTTCCCAGCAGGCTTCTACTTATGCCTCCTTTATTGTCATGTGATCATTTCTAATTCCAAAGAAGACTGGGAAATATTTTTAGATAAGCATATTGCCTCTCTGAACAAAATTAAGGTTCTGTGAGTGAGAAAGAAAAAGAAAACGTATAGTAGGCGGGAAGCTGGCAGTATCCTTGGTAAACAACAAAGTACTATGGAAGTGTAAGGTGGAATGATTGTAAAATCTTGAAGAAAAACTTACCATAAAATAGAGTTCCTCCAAGAATTTTATCACAAGAATTCCATCTGGCATGCCATTTATCTATATTACTTGGGACTAAGTAAACGATGGCCGTACATCCAATAAGCTTGGCAGCCCAATTAGCTAATGAGGCACACACCTCTGCTCACAATGCAGCACACTCCTCATGCATCTCTGACTCTAAAACAAACAGTACCTGATTATGCATGGCAACCAGAGAGTAATAATAAAAGTGCTTAAATGAGCATACAGACGTTGTGGGTTTGAGACCACCTGGCATCCATTTCACATGTGTTTGATCATTACAGGCCATCTTCCTGCGAGAAATGCCTTCCCCTACATGACACACAGATGGATGGCACTGTCAACCAAGGCACCCTACTCAGGTGCCAAAACAAACACCTGAGCCAGCCTCAACTAATCCAACTCTGTCTTCCGAGACCTCTGAATGTCTGAAGCAAGGGGGGTGGGGAGGACAAAAGAAAAGAAAAGGAAAGAAATGGAAAGAAAAAAGAGGAAGAAAGGAAGGAGGGAGGTAGCAGTGGGTAAGAACAGGAAGAAGGGTGGGAGAGATGGAGGAATAAGAGGAAAAGAGAGAATCCAGCCTGGCTCATCATCGCTCACCAGTAGGCTCCCCCATTTGTCCACGTTTTCCTGTTCTCCTCAACCGACTTGAGTCAATATGACCAATGACCAACTTCAGACAGATGTTCTCCGAGCCCCTCAGCTGTAGGCTTCCAGGAAGACTGTGTTGGCCCCCAAAGCCAAAAATCTGAGAGCTTTCCCTAGGCCTTAGATGTGCTATTGACTCATTAGGAAATGCCGGAACTGTCAAACGGATCCTAGGAACCTACGAATGAAAAAAGCTTCCGGACCATCAGAGAGCTCCTGGCCAGGACTTCAAACTATAGTCTCTAGCTTGTGACTCTTCTCTAATGAGAGCTGTAAGTGTGGGCACGTGATTTATACCTCAGACTCCACACCCATGAATGACACTGTAGGAGGAGTCTTAAAAGTTCTTATTAATAAAATCAAACCCGAGGTGAGTTATTGGGGTCCATGCTGGGAGATCAGAGAGACAGAGCAAGCCACAGCTATCTCACCTTGCCGGATCCTCAGCTGGTTTTGTCTCCTCAGACTGGAGGCCTCTGAGTCCTCATCTGGAATGGGTCTCAGCTGAATTGCTGCTCAAAAGCCTGAAGCTTAACCAGCCACATGCTTAACCAGCCAAATGCTTAACCAGCCAAAACCCTCTAGTTTCTGGTTCTCACGCCTTATATATCTTTCTACTTTCTACCACCACTCCCTGGGATTAAAGGCTGGCTTTCTGGGATTAAAGGCGTGTCACCATGCTTGGCTGTTTCCAATGTGGCCTTGAACTCACAGAGATCCAGAGGGATTTCTATCTCTGGAATGCTAGGATTAAAGGTGTGAGTGCCACCATTTTCTAGCCTTTGTATCTAGTGGCTGTCTGTTCTCTGACCCCAGATAAATTTATTAGAATACACAATATTTTGGGGGACACAATACCCCCACATGACACCACTGCATCAACTTTTGTAACATGCCGTCATGCTTCAGCCTGCCTCCTGGGCCTGCCCACTGAGTTCCTTATGCCCTGTCTTAGCCTCCTGCTCAGGCTTTGCCCCTGAAGCTGTGTCGAGACCACCTCATCATTTAGTGAGGCTGCCTTTTGCTCAGAGTGGGAAAGACATTGTCCTGCTCCTCCCTATGCCCAGGGTGAACCAACACTCTCTGAGCAAACTCCAGCTCTAACTTCCCGGGAGCTTCTCGGGCCTCTCTGTGTTCTGCCTTAGTGGAAGCTGCCCAACACAGAGAAGCCATCACCGAGGTTTCATCAGTGATAGCACTGTGGCTCAGCCAGGTAAACAACTCCCAGTAGGACAGGTGTTCTTCAAGTCCCAGGCTATTGTTGTCTCTTCATGGGTATCCCGGTCATTTCCCCTGTTGGGCTCCAACATTCTATCTTGTCCCGATTTTTCCTCCCTTTATCCAACCCCCAAATTTCCCACCTAGGCTTTCTGTAGAGTTACCTTGCACCCTACCCCCCAAAATGGCCCATTACAGTGTTTGCTAAATAAAATCCATTGTAAGAGAAATTTTGACCAGAGCCTAAAATAGCAATTACCGCTTTCTTCTGTTATATATGAACGCCTCTCCAAAGATACTGGCACCTAATCAAAGTGCAGCTGGCGCTCAGGGTGCATCTCTCAGAAAGCAATTTGCTGGAACTGGGCTGGTTGTTTGTTTGTTTGTTTGTTTGGTGGGGGTGGGGCTTGCTTTTTGTTGGTAACACTTAAACTGCAAACAGTGTGACCTTAGATGTACTAAACAAGAAGATAGCTTGCCCTTCACTAGTGACCTTAGAAATGACCCATCTGAACCTGTGTTCCCATCTGCCAAATGAGACCCATCATGGCACCTGTCCTATGGGCTCTAATGGACCCTACTTACAGGACATTTGCACAGTGCCTGGCACACCATCATCCTTGGCATTCAGGGCATCTGAAAGTGAAATGGGAACATTGATAGGATGCTATAAAGAGCACTGTACATGAAGGAATCACTTGGGAAATGTGAAAACATAAAAGAAAAAACTACAGACAGCCAAGTTTTAACCTCAACAAAGAGAACTCCAGACCCATAGCCTTAGGAAAATACTGGTCTCACCAGCTTTTAAATAACTGGGTTGGTTAAAAACCAATTGGTTTTTAGCCAAACTGGTTGGGCTAAAAACCATAGATGTGGATGTTATCTCAGAGAGAAGATGTGTTTTCTTTTTTGTTGTTGTTGTTTTGGTTTTTGGTTTGTGTATTTTTTTGTTTGTTTGGTTGGTTGGTTGGTTTTTTGGGTCTTGTTGTTGTTGTTGTTGTTGTTGTTGTTTTGGTTTTTCAAGACAGGGTTTCCCTATATAGCTTTGGCTGTCCTGGGACTCACTCTGTTGACCCGGCTAGACCTGAACTCAGAGATTCACCTTCCTCTGCACACCTTTAATTCCAGCACTTGGAAGGCAGAGGCAAGCAACTCTCTGTGACTTCAAGGCTAGCTTGGTCTACAGAGTGAGTTCCAGGACAGCTAGGGCTGTTACACAGAGAAACCCTGTCTTGAAAAAAAAAAGGGGGGGGAGGGGGAAGGAAGGAAAGAAGGAAGGAAGGAAGGAAGGAAGGAAGGAAGGAAGGAAGGAAGGAAGGAAGGAAGGAAGGAAGGAAGAGAAGGCATGTGCCAACACCACCAGGGCTGTTTTTCTTTTAAAGGTGATAACCCAATTCCATTCTTCATGTAGGTGCTGAATGCAAAGATGAGAACATGAAATATTTCGATTCCTCCTAGGTGCTAGTACAATCCTAGAGAGACAGAGAATGTGCCAGAGTAACTGGGACATCTCAAAGTGGAATTGTAACATTTAGACCTCAATGGTTCTTGAAATTTTTCAGGTCCCTGAAATGCTTAAAAGATGATCATATTGGCTGAGACCTCTACAGGTCACAAATGCACAATAGCAAGCTACATTACAGTGACACTCTTTCCTGTGCCAGACTTGAAAAATTATCATTTGGTTTGACTATAATGGGTGACTTTTCTATGGAGGAGGGTTCCAATTTGTTTATTTCTGTTTCAAACTTAATATGAAAAAGACTACCATCTAGATCTTCCTTGGGAGTTAACTTACTATTCTTTTTCATCCATACTAATTCATCTTGCTTTCTTAGCTTCTGTTGGCCATGCATCTGAAGGCTAAGACTTGGTAGAATACAGCAGTACTGAGTCTGAAGCTATTTGACAGAGTATTTATCCCCAAATCATCCTGTCCTGGTTGCATCTTTTATTTGTCACACCCTTAAGAAATACCTATGTGCACAGGACTCTTGGTCCTGAGGAAACACAAACATATACTAACAAGATTCAGTCCCTTCCTTTCTAATGGCTCTGCCCTAAGGGAGGAAAACAGGCCGACCAGCATGTGCTTCACACTGGCAGATCTGTGCACAGTGTGGCAAAGGAGACGAGAAAACAGGAAGACATTTCTACATCTTGGAGCAGGGTTGATAATATGTAAAAGCTTCAAAAGATCCAGGACCTTCAATAATGAACAAGCATCCACAAGCAAACCCAGGAGACTGAGGCAAGAATTCCAGCCTAGCCTGGGTTACATAGCTGAGTCCTGTACAACAAAAAAGAAAGAGAGGAAGAAAAAGGAGAAAGAAGCAGAGAGAATAGTAGAGACTAGAAAAGTGGTACCCAGGAGAAAATACCGAATGTATGTGTGTATACATATGTATAATATGAATGTCTCAACCCTATAATAAAAATAATCTCAATCAACTGTACAGAACACAGTAAAGATATACCAGTTGGCTTAGTACACCTCATACCTTTGCCCTTTGGGTACATTGTAACTTAAGCTTTGCTTTTCCATACTTGGATGCTGTCTTTATGTATGCTAAATATACAGAAAGAAATCCCTATATGAGTTCTAGAAGGAAGAAAATATTATTAGCAAAACTTGCCAGCATTCTTGTTCTTCATCCTATGTGAGACTTCTGAGTTGTTCTTGGGAAAACTGGTCACAGAACAGTACGTGTTCTGTGAATCTTCAAATGGATAATCTTGAGGTTCTCGGGCCCCACCATGACTAAAAGGGCATTGCCAGGAACTTGCTATAGTCACCAAAGGGGATTTGCATGTGTACACTCAGCTACTTAGAACTTCATCACCTAAGTGTCCTTACACACCTTTGCTTTCATCAGTGTCCCATGCAGCAGCTCCTGCTTCTGCAGTTCCCCTTGCACAGATAGCTCGTCTCTCCTGTAACTAGGCATGTCATTCCCTGCATCTGGAAGCAGGAGCTCTAGGACGCACAACCCCTACAACTGCATGGTGCCACATGCTTAGGAAGGCTTCCCAGCTGGTTCAATCTCCTGTGGCTGTCATCCTGAAAGGCCTACTAATTTTTTTTTAACAAGGAGAACTGCATTTTCATTTCACACTGAACATTGCAAATTATGCATCTGCTTCTGTCCAGAAAACAACCCACTATGAGGTGAATTTCTATAAAGCCGTGTCCATACGCCTGGCATGGGAGCCATCACAAAGTATTTCTGAGTCCAGTTGTGTTATAGTGATACCATTCACTTTGCAGGGTGACTGTCACAAACCTGGGAGTTTAAGCAGCCCCCAAATACTTCTGACATTTTGTTACAGGTAACTGATTTGACCAAATGTTACATTTTGACCTTGACTACACTTTATCATCCCATTAGCAACTGTGTAAATAGGTCTTCCCCTTTTAAAGTTCCTTCAAGTTTATAAACACCTGCGTCCCCAAACACTGATTCAAGTTTCCCAGGTCGTGGACTTAATGTGTTAGGTCGGATTTAACATTTTCTTGAGCACAATTTGATTAAGGATATGCAGGGTTTTGATAAATGCTAAGTCTTATCACTTCTGCTATTAAAGACTCAGACCAGATCCTGGACTGGAGCTGGTCAGTGGCTCTTACTTGAGTTGTAAAAACAGCAGTTGAACATCCGCAAGGGAGGGAAGTTATTTTCTTGGCCTTAACAATTTGAAAGAGCTGTCCTTAAGGTGAGTGACAAAGGGGGGGGGGCTGTAAACTCTGCATTCATCTCTGGACAGCCCATCACACCTCAGGCCATTTCTTCCCTTGTAATTGTCATTTTCTACCTATCCACATTGTATCTTGACATAGAACTGTCACCAGTTCTGATACAATGATTGCTCACTGACTCTCCAGAGGCCTGAGATCAAAAGTGAGCTCATCACATACTGTTAGCAGATACTAAGGCATTCTCTTGAGGACCAAGGATGCAGTTCTGTTGGTAGAGTACTTACCTAGCATGCACAAAGCCCCAGGTTTGATCCTCGGCATCACACAAACCAGGCATGGTGGTGTACAACCATAAGCCCAGCATTTGGAAGGTGGAAACAGGAAGCCAGAAGCTTAAGATCACTCTTGGCTGCATAATGAGTTTAAGCCAGCCTGGGTCATATGAAAACCTTTCTCCAAAAAGAAAAAAAAAATGGCTTTGGAATGTGGCTTCATGATAGAGCACTTGCCTTAGCCCTGTGGGTTCCATCCTCAACACCAGAAAAGAAAAGAAGAAAATTTCTTGGTGAAATACCCTCGAAGACAGTACAGGAAATCAAGTATGGGGTATTGCATGGGCCTGTGTGTCAGTAAGGGGTGACAAGACACATCATCATGATCAACCATGACTAACAGAAGTCATCTCATTTCTCTTGCTCCTCCTGAACTCATGTCTAGAGAATGACTGTGTTTCAAACATGATCTTTATTTAATTGCTCATTTCCTAGGGAATATTAGCTTAGTAGTTTCACCCAAATTCACATTCATTTCAAACCAACAGCATAATCCAGCCACAACTATACAGTGCAAGACCAAAATCTTGGGCAGAACTGGCTGTAGCCAGGCTGTGGATACACGGGAGCAGCCTTGTCTGGCTCAGCATCCACAGTGGGACAGGCTTTCTGACAGTAGCCATTGCTCTGCCTGGCCACAGCCTACACTACATTTCTTCAGTCTGTGCATCCACAGCACTCAGAACAGTAAACATTACAGTTGCTTCAAAACTAAACTTCACAGACCACCCCTAGGCACCTGGGCAATTCTGATCCACGGTTATGTCAGATCCCTGCCCGTCTGTATTCGTGCCGTTTGGAAAACAAATGCCGGAAGTTGAATTCCTTATTTTGAATTTGCCTCTCCACATTAATAAATTCTGCAGTTCTTTCTCCTTCTTTGGTGGGAATTAAAGAGCTGGGTCACCTTGGAAACATTGCAGATACGCATCACTTGCTCCATGCATCTAACAGTCTGCAGGCCCCGACCTTGCTCAGCAGCCTGGCACGTTCCCTGTCCAGGTTAACATAATCTTCTCCTCTTTCCCTCTAAACGTTTTCAGTATTTGATAGCCACATATTTCATCCACTTATCTAACAAATATTTATCAAGCACTCACTGTGGGTAGATACTGAAGGGCATAGATTTTTGCTCCAGTTCCTATACTCAGGGGTCAGTGTAAATACAATCTTTCATTGGCTCTGAGATTCCTGAAACTCAAGCACCCAGCCTGCGCCTCTGTCTTGTTCCAAACTCCTATTTGTTGACTAAAGGCACTGCCTGGACTCCATTCTCTAAATGGAGCTTTCTAATTAACAAATACATTCCAAAGTCAAAGGGCCAAGCCAGGCGTGTCAGCAGTCAGGCAGAAGTCACAAACAGAATCTCTGAGAGATAAGCTACTCTGAGGAATATTTCCTCCCGCTGATGGACATCCTGCCAGGTCGGGAAACGTGAAAGGATTGCTTTCATACACGCTGCCTCAGAAATGGTCACAGCTCTGTTGCAGTTTGTCATGGCACAGGTCTGCTTGCACCAGGGGCTGACAAGAGCTTGTTAACACCAAAAATGCTTCTCCCCTTCTCCAAGCTCTGGCAGCTAAATGTCACTGATATGACTTTCTCGGCCTCTAGTGGGAACAACACCCATCTCACTTTCCTAGAATGCAGCTAGGTACAAATCTCCAGGAGCAACAATTCACCTTTTCAAATTGCAGAGCCCAGGAGTGGCGGAGTGGCGAGAATTCAGCTGCTGCAAAACAAGGAAAATACAGACAGAAACTCTGTGCAAACAGGAGGGGAGAGCTGTTGCTGTTAGCTGAGAATTTCCTCTCAGCAGAGGCCGTGAATGCTCTGTAAGCGCTAAGGTTCTCTACAGCACTTAGTAAGTTTTAAATACAAGATCCAAAACCATAATTCGATTCTAGTGCAATCCAAGTCTGTGGATGTACTGGAAAAGAATGAAGTCGCCTGCTTTAAAAATCTTCTGCTCAACAAGAAATGAATTTCACTGTGGCTGAAAAGAGCTGATTCTAATGCCATACAAAATTTGTTTTTAACTGGTTATTTTATCCAGAATCATTGTTTTTAATGACACGGCCTTAATTTGCTGCTAAGCCCTTTTTCATCTATAGTCACCCCCATTAATATTTACTTTGTTCAGTTTTAAAGGATTCTTAAATTAGAGCTCTTACAAAGTCCCCTCTGCTGCTGAAGGCACTACCATAAAAAACACCTTGGAAATCTTGATCAGTGTTCTAGTAGCAGTCTAGCTCAATAGCAAGACATGGGAAACAATTTCAGGAGATTAGGAAATAACCCCTCTAATAGACCTTTAAAAAAAAATGTGCTTCTTCATCTTTGATTTCACATTGTAATGATAATTAAACTCAAGAATCACTTCATGTTAAAACATTTCCTATGTACATATTATCTTTTTTTTTTTTAAATAAAGTCCTCAGCATTCAACCCACATTTGCTGGCTTTCCAGAATCTCATAATAAATTACTGTAAAATAAAGCTGCGAGAATACTGAACTTGTACCGTATTTAATATAATATACAATATACAACTATACTGTCTGTTTTTCCTATTTGGGTTTCATAATTTATTGTAACATGACACCATACAGAATACTTCAGCACAATATGAGTTCAGGATGTAGGAGTATCATAACCACTGCTGGGAAATTTAATTTTTCCCCCCACTGGAAAATGCCAAATCTCAAAATCCTACACACCAATCCATTTTTATTTCCTCTTCTTTAGAACCCTTTTAGTATCTAAAAGTTCTTAGCTAAAATCCTACACTGTCTACAGCACATACTTTGTTCTGAAAACTTGCCTTTAGGAAATAAAGAGACCATCCTCTCTCCAGGACACCCCAAATCCCAAGCAAACTATATCAAATTCCTGTCCTTTAGTATTATTAGTTGGATGGGACGTGAGGAAAGGAAACGTGTGAGTGCCCCTCCGGTCCTCACTTCACTTTAATATGCCTCCGGATACTGTGTCAAAGACAAAAACACTCCAAAGAGATATTTCTGTCGTTCCACTAACTACAGAAGTTGCTGCCGCCACCACCAAGAATCCACTCCATTTTCAAACTTATATTCTAGTTATCAGAACTTTTAAAAAAAATTATATGCCTTTAAATGTTCTCTCTTTTTTTTTTTTTTTTCTTTTTTTCTGAACCAACTTTAGAACAAAAACACCAGTCTCTGCTTCAAGGTACCCTGTCTCAACTCACAATACAGTAGTAATCAAAACCGAATGCCTTCAAATCTCAAGGGCTTGTTTCTTCCTTTCTCGACTCAAGGCTGAACAGGAGACTAGTGTGTGCTCTCTTCTCTGCCCTGCTGGGGTTTGCCTGTAGAAGGTTGGTTCCAGTCCTAGGCATCTGGCAGACTGTGGTTTACATGTGAGAAAACAACACATGAAACAGATTATTACGAAGGCTTCTCCCAGCCTAGCAGTCCCCCAAGTAGATGGCTGGAAATGTAGGGTGAGGAGGGGAGCAGAGGCCACCTGAAGTTACAAAGACAAGTAACACTGGTGAATCCAGAGTAATGGAGGCAAATATTAAAAAAAAAGAATATTATTTATTATCTTCTTTATTAATACTCACACGTAACCTTTGCTGTTTACACAAAAGTCTACTTTTGAAGAATGCCTCCTTGGGTTTACCAGCCCGGTGGGGGCTTTTTGCTCTGGGACCACTTCCCCCTTCTCCACCCACCCCACCCCACATCCAAATTAATCTTACACATTCACAGATACCACAAAAAAATTGTAAACAAGATTTGGGTTACTGGAACTTGATTTATCAACATTCCACTTCAATATGGAAGGGAGGAGGGAGAGAGGATGAGAAGGGGAGAGGAACAGGAGGCAGGAGGACAGGGCAATTTGTCAGAACTTTCAAGTCTTGCCTTTTCTGAGGTGTGTGTGTGTGTGTGTGTGTGTGTGTGTGTGTGTGTGTGTGTGTTGAGGCTGTTCCTTGAAATTCACTGACTCAAAACGTTGACAGCAAGTGCCTGTGTGGTTATTTATATTATATATCTATAATAGAATATGTGGGCTTCCTCAGCTTGGGTCTGGGCTGTGTTTGTTTAAACACACCATCCTCTTTGTGGGTGTCTCCAGAGGGCCTCAGATCTCTTGGGAACCCCTCTCAAAGCCGGGGCTTCCGTAGCAGGGTCTTGCTGAGGTCTTTGACTTCCTCAGGACTGTTGACCCGCTCATAGCCCAGCACTGCCATGGGCTGGTAGCAAAACTCTTCCACCTGTTTGATCTGCTGGAAGGTGAGCGCGGTCCGCCAGGCATTGGCGGCCTGTGTGGCATTGCGAGCCGACACCACGAAAGGCTTGGAGGAGGAGCCCGAACCGCTGGTCATGTTCAGGGCAAATTGCTCCATTTCGGGACTCACCAGCAGCCCCACAAAGTCGTACACCCTCCGTAGGGTCTTAACAGGGTCTCCCACCAGATCCTCGTACCTCACCACTAAGTAGTGTCCCTGCAGCCAGTCAGGGGGTTGCAGGGCTGTCTGCAGTGTTTTGGCCATACTGTTGCAGATGACCTCCATTGCACCCAGAGCATGGTAGTCTGCTGGCCCACCTATACCCTCCTTCTTGGCACCCAGCTTGTGGCCCGCGGCCTCCAGGAAGGGCATGCGGTGGGCTCTCGGATCCCGGCTTCGCACCACCTGCAGGCTTTCCCGGATGAGGCCATGGCGCGAGCGGATGCGGGAGCTGGCAACCGCACGAGGATCACGCACCAAGTGGATGACCTTGAGGTCCAGGGCTGGATCTCGAAGCAGCGGTGCCAACACAGCCACATCGAAGACGCGCACGCCCTTGATAACCAGCGTGCGATACTTGCGGCACTCCTCCTCGAAGCGTGCCAGGCGTTGAGGTGGGCACTTCTTGCACACGCGGTCGTCCACCAGCCCGACGACCTCCTTGCGGTAGGCGGGACAGAGAGGCGAGGAGCACACCACCTTGTTGGTGGCTGCCCCAAAGATGCCCAGAGTGGTGAGGTTGCGCCCCCCACTGCCGGCGGGGCTATACAGTTGGAAAACCGAAAGATCGCAGCGGTAGAGAGCACTCAGCATGTCCCGCGCTGCCCCCTGCAGGGAAACCGCGTCCCCAGGGTACAGTTTTTGCCACACGTGCCACACAGGCTCGTAGAGGAAGAACACCTCGGGGTTCTGGTTGAAGAGCTCGCCGAAGAAGGAGGAACCGGAGCGCCACGTGGTGAACACATACACCAACTGCCGCTTGTCCCCTCCACCCCTGGTGCCTCGAGTGCCATTGCCTGGAGAGGCCGCAGCTCCTACAGCCCCCACCGCGGCTGCGGGAACTGCCCCCACGCCGGCTGCGGGAGGGCGGTATGGGGTACGGGGGTCCATACGCGGGTGAGCGCGGGGTGGCGCTGCAGGAGGCGACCCCGGCCGTCCCCAACCGCCTCCGGTCGCCCCCGCCGCGGCACCCAGAGGCCCGTCGGGGTTGCACTGCTGCAGCGGCTCCTTATGCCACTTGTAGTCCAGGAGGTTGAGCATAGTGAGCACCAGCAGCAGTGCATAGCCCGCGCACAGCACCAGCGCCTTCCTGCGAAACACCTTCATCCCGAGCGGGGACGCAGGCCAGCGGCGTCCTGCGCGCCGGGGCCACGGCGGGAGCAGGGCCCGCTGCACGGCGGCAGGCGCGGCCAGCAGCGGCCGGGGAAGCGCGCCCGGGGGCAGAGCTCGCGGCGAGCTGCGGCTCATCACAGGCACAGCCGGGGCCGGCGGCGCGGCGGAGGCGGCCCTGCAGCCCGGGAGGGGGACGCTGCAGGCCGGCTGCGGGCGCCGGGACTGGGGCCGCCGATCCGAGGCGGGCGCGGCGGCAGAGGCGGCTGGTCCCCTGCGCCCAGGGCTGGCTCTCCCATGGCAGCGGCTCCGAGAAGGACCTGCGAGGGGAAGCGGAGTCAAGGGGTGAGCCTAGTCTCCCGCCCAGATGCCTCCTCCGCCTGAGTAACGCCCACCCTCTGGTCTGCGGGCTCCCCCACTCACCTGGAGCAGCGGGTGCGCCCCCAGAGCGTCCCCGGATCTCCGACCGGCAGACTGTCCGGCTAGCGCTCTCCTCGGTTTCTGTCCGGTTCTCTTCTGCCGAGGGTCCCCAAGCCTTCCAGAGAGCCGTGGGACTCCGCTGCCTTAGCCCTAGGCAGAGTTTCCCGGCAGCGGGCGCCCTGCAGCTCGGGAGGGGAAACTTTCACCGGGCCCAGATCCCTGCTCTGCGCTCCACCGAGCGCGGCGCGTCCCGGCTCCAGCTACGTCTCCCCGAGTCTCTTGGGACTCGCAGCTTCCCTCCCGGCTCTGGGGCACGAAGCAGGCTGGAGGCGACGGTGCGGGATGGCTTACACACGTCCCAGCTCCAGGTTAATCGGCTCTCCATCTCTCGCTCTGGGCCTCCACGTAGCGAACCTTCCCATCCCTCCGGCGGCGGCGGATAGGGTACAGCACGGCCCCGCAGCGGCGGTTGCTTCTTCCATCACCCGGAGGATGTCCGGGCAGGCGGCTCAGGCGAGCCCCGGAGCTCCGTGACCGCGGACTAGCCCAGGAGGACCCTGGACACGTAGGTGGAGGCAAAAGAGCGGGACCCTCTCCCGGCACCGGCTGCTTCTGCCCAACCAAGTCCCGAGGCAGAGGAAGCCCCCGCCGCGGCCGCACTAAAGCGGCGCCGGGGAGGATGCTGCTACCCGACTCCCCCTACGCCGGGCGCCTGCAACGCGCTCGGGCCGGCCTCTGCGCGGCTCCTGCCAGCCCGCTCGGGGTTGGTGCGCGCCGCCGTCTGTCGCCCCGGCTCCTCCCCTTCGCCGCGCTACCCTCCTCCTATGCCTGTCCCACACCCTCCCTCCTCGCAGCTCCCGACTCCCGCCGCCACCTCCTTAGGGGCTGGAGATGCGACCCGGTTCAAGGCGGCGCTGCTTGGGCCGCCATCCCCGAGTCACAGAACAGAGCTCTAGGTCCTCCCAGAGCGCGGCGCCGGCGCCCGGTTCGCAGCTCTCCTGGACTGCCGGAGACTTGGGTGCTCAGCGGCTGCAAGGCTCGGCTCGAGTATTTGCTTCCGAGAAGAGTTGGTGATAAAAGTTTGGGCAGAAATCCCCCGTTCGTCCCCAGCGGTCAGCGCTGGTGTCCTCTCCCAAGGCGGGAGCAGCGCCGCCAAGCAGCGCTGGGTATAATGGGAACACAGTGCTGAGGCTTCGACCCTGGTGCTCGCCCTTCCCAGCTGGCTTGTGGTTTCTCCTTCAAGAGGAAGTAGTAAATCTTTCTGGCCCCGGGGTCACTGAAGGGATTCGGAGTGTGCTTTTCGGCGCCCTATCCGAGTGCCCCGGACTTGGACAAGGCCACTAGGTTTCGATGACCCCCACCCCCACCTCCCGCCCTCCCGGCAGATGCTCTAAGGCGTGCGCTCCTAGCGGAGCCTCCACCTCTGCTAACATCCTCTGAGACAGGGCTGCTGGGGGAGGGGTGGACGCTTTGTTTTCATTTCTAGTAAAATACTTGTCGGGTCCCTTGACTTTAAAGAGGAAGAGACGAGATCCAAGAACTTGATCGCAAAGGAAAACGTTCTTGGTCGTTGAAAGTTTACTTTTTTAGTTTGTTCTGTGTTGGCTTATGTACTTTTTTTTTAACTAGTGAGGGAGATACCGCGAGTCAACCATAGCCTCAACTGTGAAATGTAACAGCTACAGTAGCCCTAGGTGAAGGCAGGATAGGGGAAGGTTGGAAGGCGACATAGGTCTTCTAGTTTCCACCTAGACAGGCGGAAAGGTGAGTCATTGTGGTCCTGAGGTTCAACCCTGTGATAAACTGCGGATCACGGGGAGGCTGATTGCCTCGTCCCTTGGAAGCTTTTACAAGTAAAACACAATTGCTGCAGAATTATCTTAGTCTCCCAGGAGCAGCCTCCCGTGGCCTGATGACCCCTCTAAATCTAAAGCGTTGCCGTTGATGACATGTTTCTTCAGGGAATCATACAGAATATTCTGGGTACAAGGATTCTTGGGGGAGGGGGTGAAAATTCAATTGTTCTGTGGTTTTAACTATTTTGGTTTGGTTTCGTTTTGAGTTTTTGGGGGGTTTTTTGTTTGTTTGTTTGTTTGTTTGTTTGTTCGTTTGTTTGTTTGGGTTTTTTTTTTGCTTTATTTCTTTTGTTATTTTGTTTTGTATGGGTTTAGTTTGGGGGTTGAAAAATTAAAAATAGCATGATGTAGGACCAGCGGAATGATTCCTTGGTTAAAGGCACTTGTGTCCAAGCCCGAGATCTAAATTCGAATCCTGAAATCCACATGACCAAAGGAGAGAATAGATTCCTACAAGTTGTCCTTTGAAATCCGTATGTGCTCCCTAACACATATGCCCCCATCCTGACACACACAGACAAATAAGTAATACAAAAAATGTTAATGGTTTGACTTGGTCCTGTTTTCCAGAAAAATCCATAATGTCTGTCATGAGTAAGGTTCAGCTGAAGCATTATTTCCCTTATGGTTCTAATGAAGTATGTGGATAGGACATTTCTAGAACATACTCAGTTTATAAAACATTTTTATATATAGGATCGTGCAGTGCCACAGCACTGATGTGGAGGTCAGAGGACAGCCTGCAGAAGTTGACTCTTCACCATGTGGGTTCTGCCGGTGTAACTCTGGTTTTTTGGCATAGTGGCAAGGACCTTTACAGGCTGAGCCATCTCTCAGACCCATCAACTCTCACATGTAACTTTCTTTTTTGTTTTGTTTTGTTTTTCGAGACAGGGTTTCTCTGTGTAGCTTTGGTGCCTGTCCTGGATCTCTCTTTGTAGACCAGGCTGGCCTCTAACTCAACCTGACTCTGCCTCCTGAATGCTGGAATTAAAGGCGTGCGCCGCCGCCGCCGCCGCCGCCGCCGCCGCCGCCGCCACCGCCACCACCCAGCTCACATGTAACTTTCTTAAGTGGATGCGTCATTTCATTCCCTCTGGGTAGAAATGAAGCCTGTAGATGTTGCAGTAGATGTTCAATGTGTTGCCTTCCACCCTCCTTTTTGCCCACCTCCACCTCCCTTTAAATACACCTCCTGCTTCTTCCCTCTACTCTTTACCCCACCAAACCTAAAGCTGTGTTTTTGAATGGAAAAAAAAACAGATGGAGGAAATAGGAAAAGCAAAAAAGAGAATAACACACCTATGGTCTCCATCACCATTCCCAGAGAAATACCTTCTAAGAGTCTGAAGCTAATATGTGGGTTTGTGCTTACTCAGAAAGCACTCAATTGCAGTTATTTGAGGTAAGGGCCCTTTTAAAAAACAATTGTTTGCATAGAAACAATTTTGATGCAATTGTGTAACGCTTTCCTGGAGTTGGCAAAATAGTGACTCCATTTGTCAGCCGCCTCCACAGTGATGTTCCGCTGTGATGCTCAGCTGGTATAAATTCACAGGTTCTGGCATCTCCACCCTCTCCCTGCTTGCAAATATTTTACTATTTGCACAGTGTCATGATTAATTCCAAACTTTGTGACAGCTAATGAATTCCAAAAACTAGATGATGCCTTTCCACCTGCATTTGTCCAGGAATTTCTCTCCTTTGGGTCTAGTTGTTGTTGTTGTTGTTGTTGTTGTTGTGTGTGTGTGTAATAAATCATATAACAATTTCACTTGCACAGGATCCCATCGGGCCACAGGGTGTCATAAGTTTCAAAACACTGTTTAGTTCATTATAATTTGATCTCTTCTAGAATGTCCTTTGAGCTGTCCTGTCTCCTCCTGGAAGGTGCTGTGGCTTTGTCCTGCTCCTGGACAAAGACGGATTCTCATGTTCTGTTGTGTGGAAGGCTAGAACCCAGCCTGGGGGAAGTGGCAGAGATCAGGTGTTCCTGTTGGAAAACAGAAAACTGGGGAAACTGGGGCTCACAGCTGGTTCCTGTCTAGGTCTATGAGTGAACCCAGATTTGTCTTTGGGAAATGCTGTTCCTGAGCGCTAAAACTCATTCCTTCCTTTGCACTTTCAATAAATACAAGTTTCCTGTAGACCTTGAGTGTGCACAATTGGTTCAGAAATCTTTGGTTTAAGACATACTGTCCTCATTAGTCCAAGTGACTCCCTCCTCTTATATGTTTTAGTATAATCTAAATATATGTCAGCCTGGCTGTGGTGGCGCACGCCTTAAATCCCAGCACTTGGGAGGCAAAGGCAGGTGGATCTCAGTGAGTTTGAGGCCAGCCTGGTCTACAAAGCAAGTTCCAGTCCCTGTTTCAAAAAAACAAAAATAAAAATAAAAAATAAATATTTGTCTATCTACCTACTACATAGGCCAAGAACACCCAAAGGTAGTCACTCCTACTAAATTTAGTTTAGAAATTTAGATGAAATGGTCACATCCCAAAGAGAATTTTAAAGAATGTTTTCCTTTACAATCTCAAAAGGAAATAGCTTAAGTAATCTTGAGATTATTAAGGAACTGGGGCAGTCACTTAAAATGTTCCCGTGAGAAAAACAGCTGGCTCAGGGGGATTTAAAGAAGGTTCCCCGACACTTTGAAGGCCTAGGTAGCTTCTATCTTATACAAACTGTTCCCACAATAGTAATTGAGGAAGTACTCCCCCAGCTCAGCCTAGGGGATATTATCTGGAAGGAGACAGGGGTGGGAGGAGGGAAATATGAGTGGGGGTGAATACATAATGTGTATAAAAACATATGAGTAAAGTAAATCTAATCAAATTGAGGGGAAGGGCAATGCTCTGTAACCAAGCTGTGTTTATCCCAGGAGCATAATGTCCACTTCATGAATATTAAGCACCTGCAAAATATCAGGTCCCGGTGGAGTTCTGTAGGATACAGGCGTGACAGAGACAAGTCTGCCCGCCACCCTCATGGACTAGGAGACATTCAGTGCACATGGATTTAAATAAGCAAGATTGTTCTAAACGCAAGTATTGTGATCATACCTGGGAGCAGCTACTTTACATTGGGGAGGTGACCTTTGCAAGAAGTGATGGGAAACTGAGGACGTGAGAAGTGCATGCTCCTGACTGCTACGTGGGGGGCTGAGGGTGTGAGAAGTGCTGCTGACACCCCAAGTACAAACCCTGAGTCGGAATGAGGTCGGTATCTGTAAGAAGCAACCAGAGTGGGTCTGGAGATACCATTCAGTAATTAAGAGCACTGGCTGCTCTTCCAAAGGACCTGGGTTCAAGTCTCAGAACCCACAGGGCAACTCACAACCATCTGCAACTCCAGCCCCATGGTATCTGATGACCTCTTCTGGCCTCTGTGAATACTGCACACACACAGTATACAGACATACATGCAGGCAAAGCATAAAATAAAATAAAATAAAAATAACTAAGTCAATCAATCAATCAATAAAGCAAGCAGCAAGCACTCTGGTTGGACCAGAATCCAGTGAAGAGGTCATAGAGTCTCCTAATTGGGGTTTGCCTGGCTTGCAATACAAAAATGGTTTCCTTGACCTTAAACTTTAAAATGCAGCCTGATAAGAAGACTTAAAAGGATGTTGTAGCTGCCTGGAGGGCCAGGAATCAGAAATCAGAAGCTGGATAGCCTGGAGACCTAGGATAGAACCAAACATGACTAGAGAGAGAGAGAGAGAAAGAGAGAGAGAGAGAGAGAGAGAGAGAGAGAGAGAGAGAGAGAGAGAGAGAGAGAGACCCATCTCCTGTAAGCAGGCAAGACTTCCAGTGGAAGGATTGGAACACCAACCCAGCCACAAAAACCTTTGACCAAAAATTTGTTCTGCCTGCAAGATGTGCTGGGTTAAAGGTGGCGCAGAAATTGTGGGATTGACCAATCAAATCTGAGAGTCATATGAGAGGGAGCTCACCCCTGAAGACCAGGACCAGAGAGAACCTAGGATAGAACCAAAACCAAACCCAACTAACAAAAAAAAAAAAAAAAAAAAGTCAATTAAATGATTCTTAATGATACTCTGCTATGCTCATAGATTGGTGCCTAGCCCAGTAGTCATCAGAGAGGCTTTACCCAGCAACTGATGGAAACAAAAACAAATACAGAGAACCTCAGCTAAACATTAGGTGGAGCTTGGAGAATCCTGCAGAAGAGGAGAAGGAAAGATTGAGAGAGCCAGAGAGGCCAAGAACACCACAAGAAAGTGGCCCACAGAATCAACTAACCAGGGTTCATGGGGCTTCCAGAGTCTGAACTGACAGTTGGGGATCCTGCCTGGGTCTGACCTAGGCCCTCTGTGTACATGTCACAGTTATGTAGCTTGGTCTCCTTGTGGGACTCCTAACAGTGGGAGTGGGGTTATCTCTGACTCTTTTGCCTGATTTGGGGACCCTTTTCCTACTACTGGGTCACCTCACCCAGCCTTAATATGAGGGGAGGTGCCCAGTCCTACTGCAACTTGATAGGCCATGTTTGGTTCATGTCCCTGGGAGGCCTGCCCTTTTCTGAAGGGAAACGGAGGAGTGGATCTGGAGAAGAGGAGAGGTTGTGTGTTGGGGGGGGGGGGGGAACTGTGGTCCAAATGTAATATATGGGAGATTTTTTAAAAGGGGGGGAGGGGTTGTAGGAGAAATAAGCTCCAATTTACTTCTCTAAAAACATGTAGCTAGTAAATGCCTACCTTCAGCACTCTCCTCCCCACACCCTGCCTGGACATGCTCACCAGAACTGAAACTTGCCCTTTGTACCAGCTGTCTACCTCCTGGGTCTTGCCTTAGTACTAGATGTTGGCAACAAAGCCTTAGAGGGTTGGTTTTGGTTTGGTTTGGTTTCGTTTCGTTTCGTTTCATTTCATTGTTTGTTTGTGCTCCTTTTCTTCTAGATCCTAATTCAGGGGCTTCTTAAACATTTTTTTCTCCTGACCCCTTTCTGCCTGAGAAAATTTCTGATAACCCCAGATATATAGGCATATAGAATAGTATGCAAGTCGGACATTTACTGATAATAAATAACACATTTCTTTAAAAATAATTCTTTGACACAAATGAAAGTAAATTTGCATACTGTATTTGTGACTAGTCTTGCTTGGTCAAGATCCCTGACAAAAGCAGCTTAAGTAGAAAAGGGATTATTTCAGCTCCCAGCTCATGGGTACAGTCAACGGCGGCAGAGAAGTCATGGAGACAGGACCTCGAAGTGGCTGATCACATTGATTCCTCAGTCAGGAGGCAGAGAGAGATAAACACTATCGTTTTGTGCCTTTTCTTGTCCAAGATCCCATCCCATAGAGTGTGGCTACCATGAAGATGGGTCCTCTTACCTCATCCTAATCTGGAAAACCCTCACAAACATGCTCGTATGTTTGTTTCTATGGCTATTCTAAACCTCATCAAGATGACAATCAAGATTAACCATCACGCACACTAATCATCTCATGTGGTTATTCATTTTTATGGAGAGCATTAAGTCTTGGTCTACGTTTGATGCTGCAAGACAGAGAGCATCTTCAACATTCTTCAGAGCAGATGGATATTTGTATTATATGATCATCGGTGCTAAGAACACTGTTTCACCCAAATACATAGTACAAATGGCAGAAACCTGTTTAGGACCATTTCAGAAACTACTAGAAATTTTGTCCTAATCTCAAGCCAAAATTATTCCGGTGTTCTCTGTTCCGGTCCCACATCAGGACCAGTAGCATCACCTCTGGCATCCTCCCCATGACCCTGTTTCTCAAGAGCCCCGGCCTGCAGCTCCCAAGGCCCTGGGAGCTACCTCACCTAGCAGCATATTTTCCCAGTAGTGCTCACTTCCCACAGGTCTGGGGAGGATGTGGTAACAAAGCATCTCACCACAAGTATCTGCTCTGTCTCACACAACTGTTGAGATCTTTTATTATTTAACTGAAAACTCCTATTTGAAAAGAAAAAAGATAACAAGGATGCAAGGTGGTCCACAAAGACAAAAACGGAAAACCTCAGGGAGGCAAGGGCATGGCCTGTATGAATTCTTCCCACGAGAGTTTGAGCAATTGCTAAAAGTGAGTTGAAGAACTTGGCTCTGAGCTTCCTAGGAAGCACAGTGAAAAAGGAAGGCCTCTTAGGAAGTTGACAACATTGGCATGGGTTAAAAAAAAAAATCCTTCCCAAGGTTGATCGTGTGGTTTCTTTGTTCACTGCTTTATTTCCAACAAAGCGAATCATAGCGTTTAGCAAGCAAGTGTGCAGTAAGTATTTATTGCCTGGTTTGTTGTGGCTCCATATAAATGACTTATGTGATAAGAAGACTATGTCCTTAAGACTACGACCTTAAATACATGGACACAGTAAAATCAGGTCTTCCCCCAGCTTTTTGTGAAGCATCTCCCATCAAAGTAGAAGCTGTGTTCTTCTATTCTCAGCTGTCAAGGAGCCTTGAGGCATTCTGAAAATCATTTCATTTCCCCATGGACTTTTCCTCCTCAGTATCACACAATCCATGAGTTGTGAGCCCACTATACGGCTTATCATCAAACTACGTAGTGTGCCTCTCCCAGAGCTTCAGTCTGCAGGAATTTTTCCTAGAGCCAGTCTTCTGTCTCCTGTGGGCCTGCCCCTGGCACTGTGGACATCTTGGACCCTTTTCTCCACATGGCTCCAGTCACTCAGAAGATATGAGTGTATTTGGAAACCTGTGAGAACTTTGACAATGAGGCTTTAGGTCATGATCAGAAATGTTTTGAAAACAAGTAGTGACTCACCAGAACCAACTGTCTACACGGAAGGAGAAAAAATGCCCTACCAATAGGAATTCCGCAAGTCCATTGGCTCCACAGCCAGAGAATTCTGTTTAAACCAGATTAAAGGACATTCCCCATGATACCCCAGGCCTCTGGTGTCCCACAAAACCTGCAAGAGGTTGTCAATGGGAAGCTTCTCTCTATTGACGAAAGTTAACTTCCTTAAAATTGAGAAGCAGGATGTAGGTGCTCACCAACAGGATTTGGAACCAAACCTAAATCTACTTCCTACCAGGTAACCTTATAGACCTATGTTCTTGGTCAAAATGTGACCTGATATTAGTCCTAAGTTTCTGTCTGTAACCCAGGAGTAAGAAAAGCCCTCACATAGGATCCCTGGGGAAACTGGGTGAGAACAGAGGACCTCAGGGTAGTTAGTCAACAGTCATTTTTCTCCTACCCAGAAAAGAGCAGGAAAGAGCTCCAGGGAGGAAGGAAAGCAGGTGAAAGAGGCCACAGGGTCTCTTGGGCAGATGAGTGTTCTAGCAATTTCTTTACTGTTTCTTGCAGGGACATCAATGATGGTTTGGGGGACAGTTTCTGAGCAGCTGCTAGCCCTTGCAATGGCCTCGTAAAGATGAAAGGGAGCTCTCTCTCTCTCTCTCTCTCTCTCTCTCTCTCTCTCTCTCTCTCTCTCTCTCTCTCACACACACACACACACACACACACACACACACACACACACACACACACACACTGCTTCCTTACAGCCCCACACCAGCCTGCACAGATCGAGAAGAGCAGTTCGCTTTCAGAACCACTTGCTTCTGACGCTGGAGTTGCAGACCCAACCTGTGCAACACTATGAGGCCCTTGGTACCAAGACATGAAAAATAATGTTTTCAAGTTCTCAGGATGATTCCGTCATTCTCAACTCCCCATGTTTATCAAAAGCAATAGAGATGCCTGCTTTGGCTGCATTACATGGAAGTCAGAGAAGCATTTACAGTCACGAGGTAGGGTCACACCACTTCCCTGTGAAGAAAATGGTTCTGGACATGCCCTGAGCCACCCAGGACATACACATGGCCACACACAAAGGCAAATCCCATTCAAAGCAGTGCACCCTGGTTCTTGAAACTAACAGGTAAATCACTTTGCAGCAACAGACTTCCAGACGGGACCCCAGGCTCGTGTGTCCCATTCCTATGAAACGTTGGTGAGTAAAGTGGAATGCACGATCCCACGCATACTTGGTTTTGATATCACAAGACGGAAAACGCAGTCGAAGAAAGGATGGAAGAGAGCAAGTGTTCGGAGGCTGGAGAGATGGCTCAGTGGTTAAGAGCTTGCAGAGGACCCTAGTTCGGTTCCCAGCACCCATGTCAGGTGCCTCATAACTGCCTGTAACTCCAGCTGCAGGGTGACCTGATGCCCTCTTCTAGCCTTAGTGGTACCTAGCCTCATGTGCATGTGTGCTCGTGCAAACACACACACACACACACACACACACACACACACACACACAGAGTCTTCATGACTTTTCTATTACCATAACAAAACACCACGGCCAAGTTAACTTATAATAAAAAGCATCTAATCTGGGGCGTACATTTCCAGGTTAGAGTCCATGACCATCATGGTGGGGAGCATGGCATCAGGCAGGTAGCACTGGAACAGCAGCTGAGAGCTCACATCTGACTCACAGGCACACAAGGCACAAAGAGAAAGAGCGAACTGGAAAAGGCCTGGGCTTTGGAAACCTCGAAGTCTGCCACCACCGACACACCTCCTCCAACAAGGCCACACCTTCTAATCCGTCCCAAATAGTTTACCACGAGGGGGCCAAATATCCAAACATATGAGCCTACACGGGCTCATTCAAACCACCACACAGACACACATAAACATAACTAAAGACAAAACAAAGCAAGTGCTCCGCTCACAGGGTTTCATTCTATGTCTCCACGGCTCTCTGCCTAGTCCCTCCCTCTCTGTCTTCTACTTCAGTGTCTGGGTTCTGAGTTCCCAGAGTTCTGTGTCAACTCTTTCGCTCAGATCTTGCCTTAGTTACATGCCAAAGAAACCTGGATGCATTTTCAGTTCAGAATACAGTATCCATTTTTGGCGGATGCGCCCTCAGCCAGCACATCTTTCTTCTCAGTCACGACGTTACATGTGGTCCCACTTACCTCCCAAGAGCAACCTTTCAGGCCACGGGCAGGCCCTGCCGCTCCCGTTTCTAGAGCACAGAATGCTTTGTTGGTGTGGGGAGCTGCTTCTTTCTCTCGGCCTTGTCACTGTCTATTTTTGTGCCACATTCCATTGTTAGGACTCAGCTTCTTCTGCTGGAAATTCTCTACTGCAAACCCATGCCCCACTTAAGAGTTTTGGAAACGATCTGCATTTTAACACCACGGGTCAAATGCCAGGTCAACAAACACCTAAGGCCCTAGCCTTCCTGGGGATATAATTTGTTTTTCTCCATCTCCAGCCAACGCCCAATGTGTTACTTACTTCAGGATCAAGCTGATGGGGTACAATTTCTGTGCAACATAAGAAACTGGGAATTTATGACGCCAGTATGTTCTGATTTATATGACAAGCATCTGGCCTCATCTGGATTCACTTTCCTATCATTATTCTAATGATGGCTATTTTGCTCCCACCCCAACTTCATTTTCTCTGACCAGTGGGCCTTACGCTTGTTTTGCTCCATTGCTTCATACTCATTATGGAGAACAGCACGGTGTTCCTTCAGTGCCAACACCTGGGCTCTGTCTGGAGAATGCAGATGTAATGTATAACATTTAGTAATGTGCCCGACAGCTGGCAGTCACAACCCAGAGGAAGACCTGTCACTGACACAGACAGGAGCCCTCTCCTGATGATGGGAATGAATCCTCCTGGGTCACATAACCAAAACTGTCCTGGAAGCTCGGGCTCCCTGGACGGTTTGGTTCTGTCCACAACAATGCTCACATCATGGCTTTACACGTTTGCCAAATCTTTGCTGGTGTCACCAGGTCAGAGACCCTGGAGACCCACCTCTCAAATGTGGCCTTTCCGCTTGGAATGCCATGTTACAGAGAAACCTGAGAGGCGTGATGCCATGTGGGAGGCTTTGGCTCTTTCTGCAAACAGCTGGACTTTGCCAGCCATGTTAGCCAGGAGTTTGGGGGTTTATGGCACTTGTGAGGATCCCCCATCACTTGGGCAGTCAATTGCTCACTGATGTTCTTGTGGAAACCTTTAGAAATGTGTGCTCAGTAGTTGCGAATGTGCCCACAGCCCGTCCACTGTCCCAGGCTGGGTCAGCAATCTCATCTCCCCAGAAACAACCCACGCTGTAATCCCCAAACAGCGTTATCCATCTGGTAGTTTAAGGCAAAGTGCTGATTATGCACTCTGTATTTGGGGCTCACATTCAGTTTAATCCCATGGTTCCTCCTAATTTGAAAAGTCTTTATATCCCCCCCCCCCCCCCGCGCTGGGTCTTTCTGCCAGTGCCAGGCAGACAATGCCACCTACTCACACAGCCACGGTTTATTCTCAAAGCAATTTACAGATGCTAGGCCTTATAATTTCCCACTAGAGAAAGATGGAAATTTCAAAAAGCTGGGAAATGTGGTACTAATGCTGCCCATAAATAGCCAGGTCCAGCAGAATTTTAGCATCCTCATTTCACAGTGTCCTCCAAGGAACAGTGAATGCCGAGCCACGTGCTAGGCTTCTGTCGAGAACAGGGAAATGTGAGCCTCCTACATCCACACATTCTCCTCCCAGTGGCTCCTACAGAAATGCCGCCTAATAGTAGCAAATATGCAGGTGAGTCTCCTGGGCAACATAAGGACACAGAAACCTGCTGAAACAGCCAACCACTGCTTGCAGCCAAAGGCAGAGGAAACAGGAAGTCGCCCAGCTGTCCCCCAGCAGAAGGCCACTTGCAGAGGATCTGTGCTCGGTGTCTTCTGCCAGGTCTGCAGCTCTAAATTAATTTTTTAGATTTACAGGTTCTCTCAAGTGGCTCTAGGACCTGCTCAGAGTGAGGCTGGAATGCTCCCCTCCCCCACCCACTGACTCCATAACTCCAAGGGTCTAGGCTTTGAGAATAAGCAGGTTAGAAAAAAGCCTTCTCAAGTTGGAACTTCATGGTCCACTTCAGCATCTGCTTTCACAGTAGAAGGTCTTATGCCCCAATTCCATTCTCTACCCATAGAAAACCTTCTCTGGGGAGCCATTCAGTGTGGGGGCCCACAGAGGCTCCCTAGTAAGGCCTTACTCAAGGTCAGAAAGTCTGAGCTTGCTTTACCCAGCAGGGCTCCATAATAGGATGATTTGGCCAAGAGCATGGTTACCAGGTGTTTTGATGAGTCTACACGTGTTGATACTTTATACCTCAATCTCCGAAGGGGAGAGGTCTTTTGCCCTTCCACTTGCTGATGTATAAAAAGCCCATCTTGAATAAACTGGAGGTGACTGGGTATTGATCCAGGGCCCTCCCGAAGCTATTCAGTGTCTCTATCCTTTCTTGTCATCTCTGTCTATATTTCTATCTAGTACTTCTTCATTCCTCACTCCTTCCCACAAGAACCCTCAACAGGTCAGAGCTGGTCTCCTCCACCCCAGAATTCCTACAGAAAGAGAAGCAGCCAGTGTCCAGGCTCCTTCTGCCATTCCTGTACGAACTCTTGAGCTTATAAGGGAAGATGTGTGCTTGTCTTATTCTCCTGTGTGAGCCTCCCAGCTCTTCATCTGTCCCTCTTGTGCATTCATTCCTTGGTCCCAGGGACGGCCACTACTGGCCTTATTGTATGTTTGGTATTTGCTTTCATCTGACTTGCTGGCTGAGACCTAACCTAAGTTGATTTTAAATAGAAGTTATATATCACCACTATAAACAGGAAGCCATTATGTTACAGAAATAAAGGTAACTGAAATACAGATATAGCAAAAACAAAAGGAAGTCATTAAACTCTGGTTTGACTTACATGTGTCCCCTGCTTTGTTTTACATTTAAAGGTAGCGGACATTAGCTATTAGACCGTGACAGGCATGCACAGTCCCAGACTGAACTGAGAATCGTGTCTCATTCTTCTGAAAACTGTCTCATAGACCTCAAGTAAATATGAGGGTCCCTTTCTTTGAGAATCAATGCTCCACAAGTTTCAAGTTTCTCAAAGATAAGGGTTAAATTTTAGGGGAGATTCAAGGATTGAAAGGTAGAGATAGAGCCACGGAGGAAATCAATCAAAACATTTGATCATGATGTGCATGTTCCTAAAACTGCCTCAGAATTTAGCATGAATGCTTTGCTTATGGAGTGTGATGGCCAAATACTTGTTGAGGGTTTGAAGGACACAATGTACAAACATCCAGGCTGTAAAACTGACTCTGTACCATTTCTCAGTTTAACTGCTCCGGGAGCCTCTGGCGCTCCAGTTCAGTGGCTCCTTAACACAATGCAAAGTCTACCCTCCAAATTCCTTTTCCGGTGTGGCATGTCTCGATTACACAAGAAGCAGACAGCAGCTGATTTGCATGCGGTTTTTGCCTCAGTCAGCTTGGTCATTCATGGAGGCCCAAGTGGTTTTGTAGTTTGTAGCTCACACTTTCTATTTGGAGTGCCGTTACTCTTCCTGCTGACACTCGGTCATAATCCACACGGCCGGCCGGAATCCACCACTTAGGTCTCAAGTTTAGGTTTCAGTTTAGACCCTGATGTTAGTTTATGTCCGATACTAGCCCTCCATTCTTAGCTTCTCTGTACCTGAGGGTCCATGTTTCCAGAGAGGAAACCTAACATGATTTCACTCCATCTGAAGCCTGTACTCCAAACTACTCAACAGGTTCTTCCCACTGTTTACTTTACTTTTTTTGTTTGTTTGCTTATTTATTTTAGAGGCAGGGTCTCACTCTTGTAGCCCAAGCTGGCCTGGAACATGCAATGTAGACCAGTCTAGCCTTGAACTCACAGCAGTCCATCTACTCAGCTCTCTAGTGCTGGAATTACAGGCAGGCATGAGCCATGACAATTGTTATTTGTCTTATTATATTAGCAGCTTATTAGCAGCTTCATTCTTGGCTCATGGACATTGCATATGACGCTAGCAGGATTCAAGAACACTATTTTGAAATGCTTGTGTAATAAACACAAAACCTGGTCACTATTTTGAAATGCTTGTGGAAACCACTTTTACCCACAGCCTACTTTGATTGTGAAAGTTTATAGTTAAGAAGTTTTCAAAACATGTGCCTTGTTTTTCAATGTAGCTAAATCATCTTTGCAGGATACTTCATCAACTGTTTTCTGCATTGGTGTCACATGAATATTAGACGTTTTGTGGCGCTATACAAAAATCCAGAGAGCTGGTGGCTTAAAGGACAGGCCACTCACTGCTTCCTATGCTCCTGAAGACTGGAAACCCAAGAGCAAGCTGCTTGATGAAGCTCCCAGGGTACATCTTCTTCCTGGCACACAACGAGGCTTTTTCTGCCCTGCCAGCCAGCTCCCAAATAATGACACAGAGACTTCTTATTAATTATGAAAGGTCGGCCAATAGCTTAGGCGTGTTCCTAACTAGCTCTTATAACTTAAATTAACTCATTTATATTGATCTACCTTCCATCACGTGGTGTTACCTCTTTTCCATCTTGCACCTCCTGTTTCCTCTCCATGTCTCCTGGCTTCCCCTGGGCCCCTAGATCTCTCCTCCTCTTCCTTTCTCTCCCTGAAAATCCCACCCACACCTCCTGCCTAGCTATTGGCCATTCAGCTTTTTATTACACCAATCACAGCAATACAACTTCACACAATATACAAATATCCCACAACATTTCCCCTTTTTTAAAATAAAAAAGGAAGGGTTTTAATTCTGACATAGTAAAACTATATAAATAAGAACAATTATCAAGTAAGAATTACATTCACAATGTTTAATCCATATGTATTTGGCAAATTTGGAGAAAGTACCCTATTATCTATCCTACTTAGTGAGGCCAAAGTTTTATATCTAAACTATTTTCTAACATAACTTTTATTACCATCCTAAAAAAAATCTTCTTAGACCTAAAAGCATCTCCTTAGATAAACAACTTAAGCTTTTGTGTTTCTCAACCTTATAAGCTTTATTTCTCTTACCTAAGTTTTTTTCTGAATTTGGTAACAGGAAAAAGTGTATAGCTATCTAGTCTTCAATCCCTATCATATATCCAAGAAGGATATAATATTACCTGAGTAAACAGAAGGTATGGAGCAAGCAACTTCCAAAACTACAGAAACGACAGAGACAGCTGGCTGCCTGGACAGTCACCCACAGTTCCTCTGCAATGCTGGGGCATTCATCTTTGGCCTACAGCCCTAGAATATCTGACAGACTTTTCTGTGAAGCAGGAACTTTGAAGAACTTGTCACGGCAAAATTCAGCAGTCACTTTCTTTTGTGTCCTGCTTGCCCAGTTTGGACAGCATGCTGTCAGCAGTCAAGGCAAGGGCAGTTCCTTGCCCAAATGGCTAGCTTTGCCACATTGAAAACAAACTCTATATGGAGGTTCTTTGATACCCATCATCCTTTTTTGAAATAAATTGGTGCCACCAGTAGCAGACATGTCTCACTGTCATGAAAAGCCTTATGTTATTAAAACATCTTAAATACCATATTCTGTAGATCTCTGAAGTGTTTGAAGACCATCTATGTATCTAAAATATATTTCTGTATGACTTTGAAAACATATTTAGCATGCCTACAAATTTGACTGTTATAGCTGACCTGTGTTTCTTAATTATCATAAATGGTTTATAATAGCTTTAAGGACTAGAACTTTACATTACATTTTTAAACAAGCTGCATAGATACAATAGTTTAAACAAGAGTGCAAACATGTAGCCGGGCGGTGGTGGCACACGCCTTTAATCCCAGCACTCGGGAGGCAGAGGCAGGCGGATCTCTGTGAGTTCGAGGCCAGCCTGGGCTACCAAGTGAGCTCCAGGAAAGGCGCAAAGCTACGCAGAGAAACCCTGTCTCGAAAAACCAAAAAAAAAAAAAAAAAAAAAAAAAAAAAAAAGAGTGCAAACATGTATACAGTATAACAAAATAACCTTAAATGTGGGTCACTATATAAAAATACATACCAAAGGTAAAATATTTGAGACTAGTGGTTGTTCAAAAGCAGACTCAACAATCCACATTTTGTATCTCATCATTCTATATCCCCCTTTTTCCCTTCAGAGAGAGATCTGTGAATCTAATCTTCTTTGTTCAGGTTTTTTTCTGACCATGACCAACAACAGCTTGTAACCAACCCCCCAAATGATGATAAACATCTATAATCCACTGAATAACCAAAAAACCATCCACCCGACCTCTTGGGATTGTGAGAGTTGTGTTCTCTAGACTACTTCCTGTTGTCTGGCTGTGATGGCATCTTTGGAAAACCCTGAGAAAATTGGGATAATAGTCAAGAACTGGGAAAACTGGCTGTATTATTTTTTGCTTAGTCTCTATGTGATGGGAAAGTGTAGAGATTATCTAAGTCTTGGCTAGATACTCTGTGAGGCTGGACCATCTCAGCTAGCAGCTTTGAAATTTTCCTAGATGCAAAATTTTGAGGAAGCTGTAACAGAAGCATTCTGAGAGGCTAGAGCACTTGAGATACTTGTCTTTATTGGTATCTGGTCCTTTTTTTTTTCAGAAAACACATAAACTTTTAAAGGTAACATATATGTCTGTATTAAAACAAGTATGGAATGTGCAGTGTGTACAAGTCAGCTAAATATGACTTTTAATTCTATGTTTGAGCAGGTAAAAGGCATCTGTCAACTGTATAAGTTTGTTTGGACTGTATAAATAAACTTCTATCCATGCTATATGAAAGGATGGCATGTAATAATAAGTCATGAGGACTCTGTAGCCAACAAGATTTGTCATGTTTCATCCAGTCTCAGAGAGGGATCAGCATACATGTCACCTGTCCTGTAGTCTTTCTTGTTTTGTTTTGTTTTCTCCATGTCTGTAGTCAAGATTTTTAGGAAGTCTCCCCCAATCAAATCTGATCTTCATTAATTTTGAAGAGAACCATAACTTTTTGTTTCCTATGGAAACAAAGGTATAACCTTGCCCCTAGTGCCACTATTTTTTGACTTTCATTCTGAAGTGAAGGTAATCTTAAAACACATAGGTTGGTTTAATTTAGCAGTTTCCATAATCCATTGTCTCTCAACAACTATTATTTTTTATACATTAGCATTTAAAAATTCAAAGTCAACAAAGCACCATACAGGATCCAGATGCCTTGTGTATTTCCCATCCTGACATGTTACATAGCTTTTTTAAATATTACTTTACTCTTTCTTTAAAGACTTTATTATTTTTAAACTATATTTTATAACTGTCTATATCTATTTTTCTTTATTTAGCATCTAAGTACATCTTTATATAACCTGTTCAGAGGTTGTGTCAGCCTGGACCTGGATTTTTTCCCCCACATCTGCAGCCTGCCCTGACAGCATGAGCCAAATCTTAAACTGCTAGTACCACTGCATGGCACTGCTTAACATGTGGTGCACTGGTAGATGGCTCTATCCCCCTCAGTTCCATGACAGCCTAGTCTCATGTTGGTGGATACCAGCCTTATAGCCACATTAACCCACCCCAGCTCTGGTAATTTGTTGTGTCTGCCTGAAGCAGGAGTTTGTACCCAGTGCCAGCAGCTCAAGTGCTTGTTCAAGCAGGACATCTTAAAAGACCCTACCTGATAGTCTGCTTTATCAGGCCAATATGGATGTTTGAGCCCCACATCGGGTGCCATTAGCAATGAGTCTTTTTCTGTTCCCCCAGCCAGCTCCCAAATAATGACACAGAGACTTTTCATTAATTGTGAAAGCTTGGCCTATAGCATAGGCTTGTTCTTAGCTAGCTCTTACAGCTTAAATTAACGCATTTTTAATAATCTACATCCTGTCACATGGTGTTACCTCTCCTCCATCTTGTACCTTCTGTTTCCTCTCTGTCTCCTGGCATCCTCCATGTGCCTATCCTCTTTCTTTTTCTCCCTGGAATTCCCACCCACACCTCCTGCCTACCTATTGGCCATTCAGCTTTTTATTACACCAATCACAGCAATGCACCTTCACACCACATACAAATATCCCACAACACTGGCTTGCAGGTGGCTGTCTTCTTACTATGTTCTCAGGTGGTTTAAAAAAAAAAGACATTTCTCTCCTCTTCAAATAAAGTCTCTACTTTCATGATGAAAGCCCCTTACTCACGACCTCAACTATTTTCTTCACAAAGACCTTACCTCCAAATACAAGTTAATTCCTGACTCTGTGCATTAGGGGAAACAAAGTCAGCTCATAGCAGGTACCCTACATGTAGTACATTACTAAGGGAAAACACAGTCTGCAGCCCAGTAGCCTTGGCCCTTCTACCCATTCCACCACCAGAATTTAATATGACTCATGTATATCCAACATATTTTTGAGAAGTTGTTAAAAGAACAAACTACATGCAGTACATATATAGTCCCTTCCATCCCTTGATCTTTTTATAATCAGCTCATGGTGTGAACGATGGTCACCTTCCTGGAGGCTCATTTTCTGTGGTATGACAAAATTCTTAAAAGTGTTTGGCTCATTTTTAAGGATTTTTATATCCTTCAACAGTAGTTTTCACTTTTGCTAACATCAAAAGCACTTGTTCAGATGAACACACCACTTGCCATATTACATAAAGGCCAAGAAGAGCTGAGAGAACATCAAACAGGGAGACAAGGTAAGAGGATTTGCTCATTTGTGTAAACTTCACAAATAAGTGAAACTAGTTAGGTTGTTTGATATGTACACATAAGTAGAAAATTATATCTTAAAAAACAGGATTGTTGGGGACTGCAGAAGTGGCTGAGCAGTTAAAAGCACTTGCTGTTCTTGCAGAGGACCCAGATTGAGGTCCCAGCATGCACGTGATGGTTCACAATCATCTGTAACTCCAGTTCCAGGAGATCTAACAGCCTCTTCTGACCTCTGCAGGCACCGGGCATGCACGTGGTACACATACATACATGCAGGCCAAACACCTATACACATAAAGAAATAAACTCTTTTTTCTAAAGGCAGAATGTGCTTTCCACCAAAATCAGACAGTAAAGGGGGTGGGGGTGGTCTACAGAAGAGTTTGGAGGAAGGAAAGGAAAGGGAGAAGTGATGCAATTATATTATAATCTCAAAAATAAAACAAACAATATTTAAAATTCAGAGAGTTGTTTCCTTTGCATAATTATTGGTTATATGTGAGTGTTCATCAGTATGAACTACTGGGCATGTTTTCTGTATAGTTCTCTTATATGTAGCATATTTTATGAGATAAAAGGAAATGAAAGAAGGAAGGGAGGGAGGGAGAAGGGAGTAGAAACAGGAGGACATGGGGAGAGAGAAAAGGAAACAAAGGAAACTGGAAGTAGAAAAGCCAATGCCTCTGATGCACATTCTACTTCAGAAACTTGTAAAGAAAGGCTGCATCTAAAACTCTTAGCTAAAACATTACAACATTCTCTAATAGCAGATAAGTGGAATGATCTCGAAGTCCAAAGCTAAGAAAGCAAATAAGTCCATCTGTATGCAGTCCCAGCTCCAGAGAGTGTGTCTGGAGGCCTCCTTCAGCTCTCACCTACTTCAAGGTTGACCCAGCTCCAGAGAGTCACTGCACAGCCAGGATTCAGTAGAAGATAATGCTCTGTGGGAAGGCCACACAACAAATGGGAACCTTGGCCTGGAGGCGGACATTTCTGTCCCTCCAGCCAGTTTCCAAATAACAGGGACTTATTATTAATAGTAAATGCTCAGCCAATAGCTTAGACTTGTTTTTAGCTAGCTCTTATAACTTAAATTAACCCATTTCTATTAAGCTATGTGCTGCCCTGAGGCTCATTTACCTCATCTATGGACTTTTCACGTTGCTTCTTCAGAGTCTGGCTGGCGACTTCTCAGACCCCTCCTCCTTCTTTTCCCAGCATTATCTTAGTCTGGTTCTCCAGCCTAACCTTATCCTACCTGGCTGTAGACCAGTCAGCGTCTTTATTAAAACAATCACAATGACATATATTCACACGGCATAAAGGAATATTCCACACTGGCCCCTGAGTGTCCGTATGCAGCACAGCTGTCCCACCAACTTGGATTTCCATCCTCTTGGAATCATCAGATGCTTCGGGACCTTCGTCACAGCAGCCTCACTTAATACAACTGTCAACATTTCAAATCGGGACATTTCATATGAAAATTCAGATGTCCAGCGTGTGTTGAAACTCTGAAGAGGTACCAGCGTGGAACTTCTATTCCTTTTGTGTATTATGCATGTGTGGTGTAGGTGTGTGTACGTACGTGTTCATGTGTGTGTGTGTGTGTATATATGTGTGGGTGCCTGCACACCTGCATACGTGTGTGTCTGGAGGCCAGAGGTCAACACTGAGTGTCTGTCTCTATTGCTTTCCACTTTTTTTTTTCCTTTTGAGACAAGTTCTCACACTGAACCTGGAACTTGCTGATTAGGCTAGATGGAGAGATCAGCAAATTCCTAGGATCCTCTTATCTTTGCCTCTGCAGTGCCAACATTATGTGCACATGTCACTCTGCCTGATCTTTTTATGGTAACGCTTGGGATATGGACTCAGGTTAAGCAGTTTGCTCACTGAACCCTCTCCCCAGTCCCTGAGCCTTTATTCTTTTAAAAACAATCTGTGGGCAGAGGCAGACAGGCGTGGTGGCGGCGGTGGCCAGCAGAGGCGGGTTAGCCCGGCGGTGGCCAACAGAGGCAGACAGGCATGGCGGTGGCCAGCAGAGGTGGGCAGACCTGGTGGTGGCCGGCAGAGGCAGACAGATGGGTGGCAGTCAGCAGAGGCAGGTAGGCCCAGTGGCGGCCGGCAGAGGCAGACAGGTGCAGTGTTGGCCAGCAGAGGCAGGCAGGCCCAGTGGCAGCGGCCAGCAGAGGCAGGTTGGCCCCGGGTAGCCTGGCAGAGGCCGGCAGAGGCAGGCAGGCCCAGTGGGTGGCAGCCAAAACACAGTTGCAATAAAGACCAGAAACTGAGCTATTACCCACTGAAGAGTTAGTGAAAACAAGCTCTTAACCAAGAGCTTGGAACAGGGACGCCTTTAATCCCAACACCTGGGGAAGAAGCTATCTCTGTGGGATGGAACCAGAACAGATCAGAACACTCTGTCTAAGACCAACCAGGGCCCAGATGCTGATCCTGCAAAACCCAACAACTTGGAGGTGTTGGTGAGACTACCCCACTCAGCTGAAATCCATCTGGGAGAGGATTCAGATCCCTACAGTTTGAAGTCTGAGGAAACAGGATCAGTTGAGGAGTTGACAAATGAGCAAAACGTGACCTGAGAACACAGAAGTAGGTGCTGCCCAGCCACCAAACCAGATCACCAGAATCATAAGTATATACTTCACCGACTGAGATCAGCTGCTCCCAAAGAAACAGCCCAACAGCACCAATTTAACCAAGAACTCCTAGTGAACCAAGACTAAAAATTAGAACAAGAGAGGCACTTTCAGACACAGACACCACCTGCACCGAGCACAAGAAGAGATGAGTAGACGCCAGTGCAAAAATAAAGGCAACAACATAAAGACCTATATGGCAACATCAGAACATAGTGATTCTACACCTGCAAGACCTGAACATACCAAGAAAGAAGAAACAGAAGAAATCAACCCTAAAAATGACTTTAAGAAGATGATAGAGGCCCTTAAAGAAGAAATAAATAATTCCCTTAAAGAGGAAATGAAAAACTCCATTAAAGAGGAAATAAAAAATCCCCTTAAAGAAATGGAAGAAAAAATGAACAAAAAAAAATTGGAAGAAATCAAAGAAAGCCAAGAAAAAGCAATTAAACAGATGAAAGAAACATTCCAAGATCTGAAAAAATGAATTTGAGACAATAAAGAAAACACATGCCGAGGGAATGCTGGAAATAGAAATCCTGACTAAATGAACAGAAACTACAGAAACAAGCATAACTAACTGAATGCAAGAGATGGAACAGAGAATCTCTGACACTGAAGACACAATAGAGAAAATAGATTTGTCAGTTAAAGAAAACACTAAAGACAAAAAAGTCGTAACACAAAACATCCAAGAAATTTGGGACACCATGAAAAGACCAAACCTAAGACTAATAGGGATAGAAGAAGGAGAAGGATACCAACTCAAAGGCACAGAAAATATATTCAACAAAATCATAGAAGAAAACTTTCCTAACCTAAAGAAAGAAATACCTATGAAGATACAAGAAGCTTACAGAACATCAAATAGGCTGGATCCAAAAAAAAAAAAAAAAAAAGTCCCCTTGCCACATAATAAAACACTAAACACACAGAACAAAGAAAAAATATTAAGAGCCGCAAAGGAAAAAGACCAAGTAACATATAAAGGCAAACCCATCAGAATAACACCAGACTTCTTAATAGAGACTATGAAAGCTAGAAGATCATGGATAAATCTTATGCAGACACTAAGAAACCATGGATGCCAATCCAGACGATTATACCCAGCAAAACTCTCAATCACCATAGGCGGAGTAAACAAAATATTCCATGATAAAACCAGATTTAATCAATACCTGTCCACAAACCCAGCCCTACAGAAAGCACTAGAAGGGAATATCCAACCCAAAGAAGCTAAACACATCCATGAAAACTCAGGCAATAGATAATCCCACACCAATATACGCCAAAGAAGAACAACACAACACAACCACAAAAAATAACAGGAATTAACAATCACTGGTCATTAATATCCATCAATATCAATGGTCTCAACTCACCTATAAAAAGACACAGGCTAACAGAATGGATAAGAAAACAGGACCCATCCATCTGCTGTATACAAGAAACAGATACTACCTCCGAGTAAAGGGCTGGGAAAAGGCTTTCCAAGCAAATGGACCTAAGAAACAAGCTGGTGTAGCTATCCTAATATCTAATGAAATAGACTTCAAACTAAAATCAATCAAAAGAGATCAGGATGGATGTAACATATTTATCATGGGAAAAATCCACCAAGATGAAGTCTTGATTTTAAACATTTATGCCCCAAATACAAAAGCACACACATTCATAAAAGAAACACTACTAAAGCTTAAAACGCACATCAAACCCCATACATTAATAGTGGGAGATTTCAACACACCACTTTCACTAAAAGACAGATCTACCAGACTGAAACTTAACAAAGAAGTAAAGGACCTAACAGATGTTATGACTCAAATGGACTTAATAGATATCTACAGAACATTCCATCCTAACACAAAAGAATATACCTTCTTCTCAGCACCCCATAAAACCTTCTCAAAAATTGACCACATGCTTGGCCACAAAACAAATCTCAACAGATACAAAAAAAATTGGAATAACTTCCTATATCTTATCGGACCATCATGCCTTAAAGTTAGACTTCAACAACAACAAAAATTATAGAAAGCCTACAAACTCATGGAAACTGAATAATGCCCACCTGAAACATTAATAGGTCAAGGAAGAAATAAAGAAAGAAATTAAAGATTTCCTAGAATTCAATGAAAATGAAAGTACAACATACCCAAACTTATGGGACACTATGAAAGCAGTACTAAGAGGAAAATTCATAACTCTAAATGCACACAGAAAGAAGATGGAGCAATCCCATACCAATGAATTAACAGCACAAATGAAAGCTCTAGAACAAGAAGAAACAGAGTCACCGAGGAGAAATAGAAGCAAGGAAATAATCAAATTGAGAGCTGAAATCAATGAGATAGAAAACAAGAGAACAATACAAAAAAAATCAATGAAACAAAAAGTTGGTTCTTTGAAAAAATCAACAAGATAGACAAACCCCTAGCCAAATTAACCAAAAGGCAAAGAGAGAGCTATTGATGTAACCAACCGTCTTATTAAATAAGAAACACAAAAACAATGTAAAAGAGAAAGCCGAGAGGTCAGAGCTCAGAGCTAAAATCTCACCCTTCCGCCTGTGGTGTCCCAGCTACCCGAAAGAGACCTATTTCCTGTCTGTTCGTCTATTTATAGTATTTTGTTCTGCCTTCTCATTGGTTGTAAACCCAAACACATGACTGCCTCGTCACTGTCTGAATGTACAGCCCCCTAGGTCTTAAAGGTATATGTCTCCAATGCTGGCTGTATCCCTGAACACACAGAGATCTATGGGATTAAAGGCATGTGCCACCACCGCCACACTCTTGCTATGGCTCTAATAGCTCTGACCCCCGGACAACTTTATTTATTAACATACAATCAAAATCACATTTCAGTACAATTAGATTACCACCACAGAGAGCACCCAAATTAACAAAATCAGAAATGAAAAGGGAGACATAACAACAGACAATGAGGAAATCCAGAGAATCATCAGATCATACTTCAAAAACCTGCACTCCACAAAAATGGAAAACCAGGAAGAAATGGACAATTTTCTGGACAAATACCACATACCAAAATTAAATCAAGACCAGATAAACCATCTAAATAGACCAATAACCCCTAAAGAAATAGAAACAGTCATCAAAAGTCTCCCAACCAAAAAAAGCCCAGGACCAGATGGTTTTAGCGCAGAATTCTACCAGACTTTTAAAGAAGAACTAATCCCAATACTCTTCAAATTATTCCACACAATAGAAACAAAAGGAACACTACCAAACTCTTTTTATGAGGCTACAATCACCCTGATACCCAAACCACACAAAGACGCAACAGATAAAGAGAACTACAGACCAATCTCCCTCATGAACATTGATGCAAAAATACTCAACAAAATATTGGCAAACCGAATCCAAGAATACATCAAAAAAAATTATCCATCACGACCAAGTAGGATTCATCCCAGGGATGCAAGGATGGTTCAACATACGAAAATCTGTCAATGTAATACACCATATAAACAAACTGAAAGATAAAAACCACATGATCATCTCATTAGATGCTGAAAAAGCCTTTGACAAAATCCAACACCCCTTCATGATAAAGGTCTTAGAAAGATCAGGAATACAAGGAACATTTCTAAACATAATAAAGGCAATTTATAGCAAGCCAACAGCAAACATCAAATTAAACGGAGAGAAACTCAAAGCGATACCACTAAATTCAGGAACAAGACAAGGCTGTCCACTCTCCCCATATTTATTCAATATAGTACTAGAATTTCTAGCTAGAGCAATAAGACAACAAAAGGAGATCAAGGGGATACAAATCAGAAAGGAAGAAGTCAAACTTTCACTATTTGCAGATGATATGATAGTATACATAAGTGACCCCAAAAACTCTACCAGGGAACTCCTACAGCTGATAAACTCCTTCAGTAAAGTGGCAGGATACAAGATCAACTCAAAAAAATCAGTAGCCCTCCTATACACAAATGATAAAAGGGCTGAGAAAGAAGTCAGAAAAACATATCTTTATGTTACAATATCCACAAATAATATAAAATACCTTGGGATAACACTAAACAAGTGAAGGACCTTTTTGATAAGAACTTTAAATCTCTAAAGAAAGAAATTGAAGAAGATATCAGAAAATGGAAGGATCTCCCATGATCATGGATAGGTAGGATTAACATACTAAAAATGGCAATCTTAACCAAAAGCAAAGTCTTTCTTCACAGACTTGGAAAGAAAAATACTCAACTTCATATGGAAAAACAAAAGACCCAAGATAGCTAAAAGAATCCTATACGATAAAGCAACCTCTGGAGGCATCACCATCCCTGACCTCAAACTCTACTATAGAGCTATAGTAATAAAAACAGCTTGTTATTGGTATAAAAACCGACATACAGACCGATGGAATCTAATTGAAGACCCTGACATTAATCCATGCACATATGAATACCTGGTTTTTGACAAAGAAGCCAAAACTATACAATGGAAAAAAGAAAGTATCTTCAACAAATGGTGCTGGCATAACTGGATGCCAATATGTAAAAGATTACAAATAGATCCATATCTGTCACCATGCACAAAACTCAAGTCCAAGTGGATCAAGGACCTCAACATAAATCCTACTACACTAAACTTAATAGAAAAGAAAGTAGGAAGTACTCTTGAACGCATTGGCATAGGAGACCATTTCCTAAATATAACACCAACAGCACAGACCCAGAGCACAACAATTAATAAATGGGACCTCTCAAAATTGAGAAGCTTTTGCAGGGTGAAAGACACAGTCAATAAGACAAAAGGACAGCCAACAAAATGGGAAAAGATCTTCACCAACCCCACATCTGACAGAGGATTGATCTCCACAGTATATAAAGAACTCAAGAAACTAGACATCAAAATACTGGACAATCCAATTAAAAAATGGACTAAAGAGCTAAACAGAGAATTCACAAAACAAGACTCACAAATGGCTGAAAGACATTTAAAGAAATGCTCAACATCCTTAATCATCAGAGAAATGCAAATCAAAACGACTCTGAGATACCACCTTACACCTGTTAGAATGGCTACGATCAAAAACACCAGTGACAGTCAATGTTGGAGAGGATGTGGAGCAAAGGGAACACTCCTCCACTGTTGGTGGGAATGCAAACTTGTACAACCACTGTGGAAATCAGTATGGCAGTTTCTCAGAAAATTAGGAATTGAACTACCTCAAGACCCAGCCATACCACTCTTGGGCATATACCCAAGAAATGCTCAATCATACCACAAGAGCACTTGCTCAGCTATGTTCATATCAGCATTGTTTGTAATAGCCAAAACATGGAAACAACCTAGATGCCCTTCAACTGAAGAATGGATAAATAAATTGTGGCACATATACACAATGGAATACTACTCAGCAGAGAAAAACAATGACATCATGAGGTTTGCAGGCAAATGGATGGATCTAGAAAAAATCATCCTGAGTGAGGTAACCCAAACCCAGAAAGACAAACATGGTATGTGCTCACTCATAAGTGGATTCTAGATATAAAATAAAGAACAGACTACAACCCACAGAACCATGGAGGCTATATATATAGCATGGAGGTCCCTAGGATACTGCGTCTTATAATAAATTTCAGTTTTACTCAATTACTGAGCAAGCCTCAATGAAATATCTCACTATTAAGATAAGAATACATACTGTATCAAGCTGATAATAGAAAAATTAATTAATTAATTAATTTTAAACAAATAAAAATAAAAGAAAAACTTGAAATATTAAACAAACATTTTACTAAAGTAAAAAAGGGAGAACTAGGGACTCATCATTCCTCTCCACATTCTATTCTTTCCCTTGTTTTATATATTTTAAATTTTTTATCAGTGGATTCTGCTGGAGTATCTGCTGCAGATAAGCACTGGAGGGCTCCTGTTGCAAATCACCCTCTGGAGAGATGGAAGGATCTTTCTACTAGCACGTGGAGGAGACCCGATCTAGTGTTGGTGTGGCCCCGGGGTTCTGTTTATATCTTTCCTCAGGACAATGCGGTTCCTCTTTGGATTCCTGAGCACTGAACATGCCCTGTGACTGCTGCTGAAGCCCAACATGACAGAGACCTAATGGGTCTTCATGAAAAAATCTACCCTTCTGATGCCAGTGGAGATTGAGAGCCCAATATCGCCAGCTTTGGCAAGCATTAATGTAAGCCTAGGAACTGTAGCCATGAGATTGGATTCTCCAGAAGAGCTGCCAGCTAAAGTCGTGCTAGGATCAAGAAAAATGGGCCTTGGCGATTCATGTTACTGGAGCTGTATCCATGCCAATGGATGTTCACACACTTCAGAAGAGAATTTGACATTGCTGCTGCTGCTGTTGCTGTTATAGCAATGGCAGCCACCACTGCTACTGTTTCTGGGATTACCATTTCATAATTGCTTACTACAGCTAGCACAGTGGAGACCCTGGCAACAAAAGTAGCTACCACAGTTAACTAATCTTCCATTCTATTGGGCATGATAAATTTAATTCAGTAGTTAATATACATCTCGATTGGCTTTGAAAATTATAAATTTATAAACTCAAGTTCCAGTTGCTTTTGGGATACTATCTTACAAGGACTCCAACATACAGTACGGCTCGTTTAGGAAGGGAATGGCTCAGTTGCCTTTAGCCTACTGGCTATGGGTGAGATAGGACCTCTGTTGGTCTTTTCTGTGTCGAACACACAAATTGCAAGCCCAGTGCCACTTTGAGATCTTTGGCAGCAGTTAACTCTGCAGCTCACACACGATTGAACCTGTATAATAATGAGTGTTCAGAGACGGGTAATACCTGGGGGCACTCACCAACCTAAGACAGAGCACCTGTGTGGCCTGGGCAGGCGTCTCCATGACGGGTAAGGTGACCTGCTGATGTCCCACGCAACCCAAGTCAGAAGCTCACTTTTTAATAAAAGTAGGTCCCTGGCCCCCATTTTGGATAACTGTTGCCTTGCTTGAGGACCTTGACCTTGATATCCTCCCTATGCTAATTCCCTGCCAAGTTCCACTCTCCTGAATGCTTAAGGGAAGTTCCTTGTCTGTGTATCCTAAATAATGGGTGTTAACAGCTTAAATGCAAGATTGTAAAACATCAGTAGCAAACTTCTGACCTCCGGGGTTCTCCCACTGTGCTATAAGCCTGTATTTAAGACCTCCTCCCTCCTTCAATAAATGACATTTGACATTTAAAATATATATATATATATATATATATATATATATATATATATATATATATTTGAATGAATACTGCGAATGTAATCTATGAATACCACATATGTGAGTGTAATTTAAAAAATAAAAATTAAAAAAAAGAAAAGAAAAGCAATCAGACATAATAGCTCATAGAACATCTCAAAATAACAGAATACAACATATTATAAAAAAAAATCTGTGATGGCTGAGCAGTGCTATTTATGGGGGTGGGCAGGTCTTTTGGAGGGCAGCTTCTTGCTTGGTTTGTGTTTTGATTTGTTTTGGTTTTTCTTTCTTTCTCTTTTTTGTTTTGTTTTGTTTTTGTTTTTTGAAACAGGGTTTTTCTGTGTAGCCCTAGCTGGCCTTGAACTCACCAAAATCCACCTGCCTCTGACTCCAGAGTAGAGTGCTGGAATTAGAGGTGTGCACCACTGTCCAGCTTGGTTTTCTTTAAACAAAGACTGAGGTATCTCAGGCTGGCTTTGAACTCAATATATAGCTGAGCATAACTTTGAACTTCTAATCTTGTGCCTTCACCTTCCAAGTACTAGGAGCACAAGTGTTTGCCACTCATGCCTGGCTGGAGGGCAGTTTTTTAAAAGCACACACACACATCCACACACGCACGCAAGCATGCATGCATGCACATAGGTAAACTGGCTTATGAGAGGAGCATTTTACAATATGGTGCCACAAGTCCACTCCTAGGTAAGAAAACTAACATCCACAGCAACTGAGCCAAGATCACAGGTTAATCTAGCTGTGGGTTTGTTTGGGGCAGCATTCTGCTCTCCACCGGCATCTTTCTCCTTCTGTAACTGCCAGCTGAGTTTTTCCAAATCTCTCCCTCTGCCACTCCCCTGAAGAGGCGGACTCACATGCTGCTTTTGAGCATTTAAATTCCTGCCCCCTTTTAAAATATAAGAACCAAGATGGTTTAGCGTACGTTTGTTTTGTGCTTTTTAAATCTTGGTGACACCAATCTGACAGGATAGGAGGAGCACAGCCTCTTGACTGCCCTTTTATAAGCAGCCTTAAGCTGTCAACGGAGGAAACCGGTCGGTCAGTGGTCTTTTTGGAAAACACTGCGTTAGACTTAAAAAGAGAATCTCTCTTCCTTCTGGCAATCAGAAAATAACTGCTGAAACATTAAAGTAGCATTGGGCTGCAGATAGCTAAAACCCTTGTCCTCTCACCAGCAACTCTGTTCAGCTGAGGGAAGCAATCAAGTTTAGGCTGTAAAGTCCAGGTGAGGCCCAATCCACGGAGTCTGCAAATTGCGGGCGTTTCCCACATACAGGAGGCCCAACAGCAGCTCAGGCTCTAAGTTCCTCAGCTTTTGTCGGTTTAAGTTAGTGCTTTAATGCAATTTTAATAGGTAGTGATTTTATTTTGTATCTAATGAAGCCAACAGAGCGTGAATGCAGACATCAGAATTTGGAAGATAATGAGTCTGTTAGCACTGGTGCCCGCGTTGCTGAGTGAGGTGCGGCGCTTAAGGTAGGGAGAATAGAATGCTTCAGAAGAGGTCTTTATTGGCTTCATTAGGGTGGTCATCAAGTGAATGATTTCATAGCAGATCTAATTAGCCAAAGAATGTGCAAAAGCAGCATCTTCCTCCTGCTAATTAGGCATCTAGACACCAACACATATCAGCTACCTTAAAAATAAGTCTATAGGTGTACCTGATACACTTTGTGGTGGTAAGGGCTTTCACCGGGCATTTGACTGTGGAACTAACACTAAAGAAAATCTCACAGCCCCTGGCTCCTGAATGCTGTGGGATGTCCTGTATGCTGTAAATATATGTTGCTATGATTGATTGATAAATAAAATGCTGATTGGCCAGTAGCCAGGCAGGAAAGATAGGGTAGGTGGGACAAGGAGAGAGGAGAATTCTGGGAGGTGGAAGGCTGAGGCTGAGGCAGAGACACGCAGCCAGCTGCTGCCATGGCAAGCGAGATGTAAAGTACCAGAAAGCCATGAGCCACGTGGCAACTTATAGACTAATAGAAACGGGTTAATTTAAGATAGAAGAATAGATAGCAAGAAACCTGAGCCATTAGGCCAAACAGTTTAAATAATATAAGCAACTGTGTGTTTGTTTTATAAGTGGACTGTGGGACTGCGGGGGTTTGATGGGAGCTGGAGAGAAACTCTCCAGCTGCACCTGAAGATGGTCTCTATATGGGTACCTGCACAATGCCCTTCCCTAGCTACCAGGAAAGGTGCAGGCCTCAATAGTTGACCAGAGACTAGAGGAAGTTCCTATGAAAGGACTTGGATAAGAAGGAAAGAGAGAAGAAATGGTGGGGCCAGATGGTCAAGGCAGAGTGTATGTGTGTGAGGTCTTCACAAAGAGCTGTTCTGGAACAGTGACTGCGGGGACAGTCAGGACTCAGGAACAGAGACTGCAGGACAGTCAGGACTCAGGAACAGGGACAGTCAGGACTCAGGAACAGTGACTGCAGGGACAGTCAGGACTCAGGAACAGTGACTGCGGGGACAGTCAGGACTCGGGAACAGTGACAGTCAGGACTCGGGAACAGTGACAGCGGGGACAGTCAGGACTCAGGAACAGTGACTGCGGGGACAGTCAGGACTCAGGAACAGTGACAGTCAGGACTCAGGAACAGTGACTGCGGGGACAGTCAGGACTCGGGAACAGTGACAGTCAGGACTCGGGAACAGTGACAGCGGGGACAGTCAGGACTCAGGAACAGTGACTGCGGGGACAGTCAGGACTCAGGAACAGTGACAGTCAGGACTCGGGAACAGTGACAGTCAGGACTCGGGAACAGTGACAGCGGGGACAGTCAGGACTCGGGAACAGTGACTGCGGGGACAGTCAGGACTCAGGAACAGTGACAGTCAGGACTCGGGAACAGTGACAGTCAGGACTCAGGAACAGGGACAGTCAGGACTCGGGAACAGTGACTGCAGGGACAGTCAGGACTCCGCAGTGCTGCCCTGACTGGGGCAGAGGCATGTGGATGCCACTGAAGCCCTCCTGATACTGGTAAGTGGGATCTCCCAGGACACCTGCCAGACTTCTCTGGTCAATGTCCCCATTATATCAGCCTTTCTTTGACCCCTACCCATTTACCTGAAAGCACAGGTTTCCTTTCAGTAAAACTCAGATATCTAAAGAGGAAACTCATGCCAACTACTGGATGCTATGAGAAATGGTCAGTCTGAAAAAAGAGAGAGAGATCAGCAGTTAAAATGTATGACGAGCTGGGCGGTGGTGGCATACAGCTTTAATCCCAGCACTCTGGAGACAGAGGCAAACAGTTCTCTGCTAGCTCCAGGACAGTCCAGGGTACATAGTGAGTTCCAGGTCAGCCAGGGTTACACAGTAAGACCTTGTCAAAAGAAGAGGAGGAGGAGGATGAAGAGGAGGAGGAGGAAAGAAGGAAGTTAGGGAGGGAGAGGAAGGAGGGAGGAGAGAGAGAGAGAGAGAGAGAGAGAGAGAGAGAAGGAAGGAAGGAAGGAAAGAAAGAAAGAAAAAGAAAGAAAAGGAAGGAAGGAAGGAAGGAAGGAAGGAAGGAAGGAAGGAAGGAAGAAGGAATTAAAACACAGCAAGAAAAGTAGAGGCATGAAAAATGCATTCGGGAAATTTGACACCTATGAAACAGTAATTCCAGTAAAACCATGCAATCGTACCTGAAGAGAAGAAACCATCAGTTGGGAAGAGGGGGGTGACTCAATAATCTAATGGACACTTATTTCCTACCAAGAATATTATGCCTTGGTAAATAACGAGTCAAGTATTAGAGTAAAATATATTCCCAATTAAAAACCAAAAGATTTACTCTATATCTTAGTTGAAAGAACTAAGTGAGCAAAACTCAATGAGCTAAAACAACGCACACACGATGCAATTGAACACAAGCTTATGGAAGTGAAAGAAAGTTTAAGAGAAAATTCACTGAGCTGAGAATTTGGGGAAAGTCTCCTCCAGTAGCAAAGATGGGTGTTGTTCTGTTTTGTTTTAATCCTTGATCACGTTTTTTTTTCTTGTTTCTTTTGTTTCACACTTTGCAGCGATAGGACTTTAACTCATGCACATAGGCAAGTGTTCTAACCCCGAGCCACACCCTGCCTGAAAGGTTCTTTAGGATTGACTATCTTCTTCTACCTGCTTCAAGGCACAGCTGGCTCTGGCGGCCGATACTTACATACCAGCATTTTTACAAAGGCAGTGACAGGTTTTCACATTCCGAGTGAAGACAGGATGGAGGTCTGTGTTTGAGCTACAGGTAGAAGACAGTCTTTAGGAAAACACGGTGCTGTGATAATGACAGGCATGAATGGAGAGAGACAGTGGAGGGGGAGAGAGGACCCTGTAATAATCATCGCAGATGACTGTCAGTTTCAGCAGCGGTACTCAGGAGCTAAAGTGTACTTCCTTTTTATTTTTTTTTAATTTAAACTAAAGAAGAAATTTAATAGGCTCTGCTTGACCTTCTCATCCGCACATCTATCCCTGTACTTCCCTCAGATCCACCGCCATTGTCCTCTGAGCCTTCCTTCTTGGTAGAGGAAAATTAAAAGTTCCCATTTAAGGCTCATAAATCAAGAAATAGAAGCACAAACATATTCCATCAATTTATGATGGTAAATGCTGGAAGAATTTAGGACAGAAACTACTTACAGTATTTGCTCTGGGGATAACTCCAGTAGCTGAAGGAAGCTTTCCCTTTCCATTTTTCACTCCTTTATATGTTTGAAATGTATTCTTTTACCACAGCTGTATCTTCCTTGCGGAATTCTTTTAGTTCAAAGGAACACTCGCCTTCATGGCTTTTGTAGTCTTTGGGACTACTTTTTCAAGGCAGTGGATAGGAGCATAGTGAACAGAAAGCTTCATGGACTTCACCAGATTGTTAACTCACTCATCTTTAAAAACCTTTAATTAGTTTGGTGTAAAAGATCAAATAAAATCTCACAAGTTTTTCTCTTTAAAAAAAAAAAAAAGGAAGTTATCTGGGCAGTGATGGCACATGCCCTTAATCCCAGTACTTGGGAGATAGAGGAAGGTAAATCTCTGAGTTCAAGGCCAGCCTGGTCTACAGAGCAAGTTCCAGGACAACCAGAGCTGTTACACAGAGAAACCCTGTCTGGGACAGGGGGAGGGGAGAATAACTGTTTGTGCTTGAACTCTAAATAATATACACAATATGCCTTATAGTATAAGAATCTCACTCCAAAACTGTTACTTCTGTCCCAAATATCACATCATGACTAAGGAAATTCATAGGAGAGAGAGTTTATTTGGTCTTAAAGTTCCAGAGGGAGAGTCCATCACGGCAGGGAGGAATGGAAGCCGGCCAGCATCGCAGGAAGCTGAGTGATCACATCTTCAACCACAAACAGGTAGAGAAAATGAACTATGAATTCTCAAAGCCATCCCCAGTGACTACTTCCTCCACCAAGGCTCCAGCTCCTAAAGGTTCCATAATGACGCCCCACACACACCTCCCAATGCTGCCAAAACCAGCATCAACCACTGGAGACTCAGTGATCAAGGACCTGAGCCTATAGGGACATCTCTCATTCAAACCACCACAGGGTCTCCATTCCACATCCATCCCTTCGTTGGGAGCAAGGTGACTTCAGAGCCCCACACTTGGCATAATGACTACCTTTGACTGTTCAGCCATCAAAGCCATAAAGGCTTCATTTGGGGATGGGAGTAGCCAGAGAACACAAAATGACAAGGGAAGGAAGGAGGTGAGGAAAAAGAAGAGAGGAGGGTCAGGTTCCCTGAGCATCTTTCTCCACCCTGCCTCAGCTGGTTGTGCTATACCTTCAAGAAGGGAGACAGTAGGGATAAAGGTGTAGTTGCATGGCTGAGCATTTAGCTAGCATGTTAATCAGAGTTCTCTAGAAGAGAAGAACCAAGAGAATGAATGTATGTTAAAATAGACTCTGTTAGAGTGGCTTGCCCAGTACATTCTAGATAGTCCAGAATGGCTGTCTTTACACTGAAGAGGCTAAGAATCTGGTACCTGCCGAGTCCACAAGGCTGGGTACCTCAAGAGTCCCAACCTGGTGCTGGAGGCCTGAAGGATTCCTGGTGAGCCACTGGTCCTCGGTCCAGATCGGAAGCCCAGAAACGCTAAGTTGTTACCAGTGAAGGAATTCAGCGGTGGTGGCAGCACCAGAGCTGATGATGTCACGAGCAGGTTAACTGAACTGCCCAGCGAGATGGGGAGGCACCAAGGCAGAAACCAAAAGATTTTCCCTTGGACCTCCTTCTGTCTGCTGCCACAGGAGGTATAGCCCGCATTTAGGATGCATCTTCCCACTTCAATTAACTGATCAAGAAAGTCCCTCCAGGTGTGCCCATACACATGCCTCTTAGTTGATTCCAGATAGAAAGAAACTGACAACCGAGATTCACCATCCATGAGGTCCCGCCCTGAATTCTCAGCACCAAACAAAGGGGTGTGTGAAGGGTCATCTGGGGGGCTCAAAGAAGCTCATCCTAGCTCAGCTCTGAACCTCGGACTCCCCCCAAGCCACGGCAGAAGGTCTCCCCAGTTTTCACTGCCTCCGGTCTCTCTTCACATTCCTGACCCTGACAGTGGTTCAGAGAACTTCCCTAAACCCAAATCTAGAGTTTTCTTTTCAATGTAACTGTGGTGGTGCCCCATGACATCTGTATTCCCCCTACAGCCAGAGATGCCCATACTATCACTTCATGATTTCCTTCAAAATAACATTTTTCTAACTTGAACACATGAATTTTTCAGTCTTTCTAAGCAACACCACCCATGACACTGTGGGCTTCATGTACTGTTTATAATTTTATAATATTCAGTGTGCTTTGCTTATGATAATTGTTAATTGAAAATGTGGTTTTTGTCTACTGCTGAAAGACACCCCACTGGCTTGTGTCTCCCCCAAACCCTGTCAAGAGTATATCAGTCAGAACAGGAACGGAGTTCGATTGGCAGATAGAAATAGATTCTATTAAGGTGCTATGGAGAGAGGTCACCTTGCGGGGCAGAGAAGAAGACAGAGGAATCAAGCTCATGAGGGACAGAGTCGGGAAGTCAGCCACTGGCACGAACGACAGCCAAGTGTTGTCTGCCTGTCTGTCACTGTGGATTCACATTCCAGGGAGGAGTTCCTATCAGCACGTTCAGGTCCCCTGCGCACCCCTTGGCTGTTGGTGCACGTGCATGCATAAAGTGAATATGTTCTGAGATGGGGAGTGGCTGGTCTTCTGGGTTCGGAAGGGATGCTCTGAGCCAAGAGTCGCTCTGCAGACAGTAGCTGTATGGGTTTCCACATCATTCCATTTCTGAATTCATATGTCTTTCTTTTGTTTCTTGGACTTGCTTTTATGCAGTATTATTTGCTTTGGAAACCTTAAAAGCTAGCTTAAGCATGACACATGGCAAGTTGTGAGGTGTGGATGATGCCGAAGATGGGAACAGTCATGAAAATGATTCACAGTCGGTCTACGCGCAGGACAGAAGGAAGGAAATGAAGCATGGGTGTTGGGAGCAGGTACAGGATGTAAGGCATTGGGAAATGCTGAGACAGAAGCATGAGGAAAGCCTTGCAGCTGCCTGACCAGGTTAGCAAACCAGAAATCAAATGGGGAGGTCCTCACCTGATTTCTCTGCAGGCTCAGGTTAAGCAGTCCTGGCCCTCCTTGGAGTTCAGCGGCTAAGCATAGAAGCTCCAGAGGCCAACTCACTTAGCAGATGCTTCGAGGCTGGTTCTTTCTACGTCTCCCTAATGACAGGTTGTAGTGAATGTTCAATACATTTCAACAGATGTGGTAGGAAAAACCAATTGTGCAGTTTAAAGCAAGTGGGCTGAAATTCTAGATCAATGAATTCTGAGTTAAATGTTTCTATTAAAAGTACAAATTCAAATAATGGGCTCCAGTTGAGAGACTGCGCCTTAGTTCTTTGAGGTTATGCCTTTTGAACATTATCTTTCTTTAAAAAATCAAAATGTACCAAATAAGATTCTTTTATTTCCAATTACTCAATAAAAATGAAAGATCAAGGCATCCAGGGGTGTATGCACACCAGACATTTCCACATAACCCTACATAATATACTGCTCACAATAAACATTTTAATCTGAGAAATAAATATGCCTAATATTAGCCGTATGGTTAGGCAATTAACTGAATCTCATCTTAAGCTATTCATCGTTTTTCCAGAAATTCCCCAATATAAATGAAAAACAAAAAAACAAAAAACTTCTCGGAAAGAAGAATAAGAAATGCAATGAGTTATCAACTCAAGAAAGAAATGGGGGAAAGATTTGCAAAGACACTTCGCCAGAAACCAAAACCTGTCTCGTGGGGAAACATCATCAACATGAGAGCAGAATCCACCCCTCCCCCACGCAATAAGGCCAAAGGGGCTGAGAAGTTCCTGGTTTCTTTGCATCCAGGGTGTAGCCTTTGACCTCAGCCTGTCTGGTCCCCAGTGCAGAGACGGGGATAGCAGAGTATCAAACAAGTGGTGGCCTTGAGAGTCAGTGCTGCTAGTGCCTGGGACTCTGCCGTGCTCTCAGCCAGGCTTGCCTCTTTCCTAATGAGTCTAGGATACACTAAGTAACTGTCAACAGGAAGCACACAATAGTGACTATTATACGCAGGCAACAACCCTAATTTGTACAGTGTCAAGCCCCGGGGGTCACTGTGCCTCGCTTTTTCACCTAACATGTGCACCTGCTAACACTAAATTATTTACTGAATTCTCTTTAAAAAAAAAAAAAAAATCACTTCTGAAAATGAAAGCCGGCCTGTGGCACTGTTAAGCGATGTGGATGAAACAAGTGTTTTTGACCCAGCTTATTTTACAGAAGAGAATACAAATGTCAGAGGCAGAGGAGAAAAGACTCTATTACACATCCATATCCAAGCTGCAGTTCCTTCTGGCAGTAAGTGGGAATGCAGCCCTGCAGCAGCCTGCTTGCACTTCAGGACTGATGGGCCCTAGCTAGGAGAAGAGAAGGGCGTCTGCCCCGGTCCAGTGAGGCGAGCTACAGCGCAGCAAGGCATCCTTGTTTCAGCGGCCCCTGCCTGTATCACGGTGCGGGTGTTTTCCCGCCGCCTCGTACCTCTTCCTTGCTGCTGAGCTCGCTCACTGCAGGACCCCACCTAGGAATTCATCGTGCAAGTTGTTTTCTGCTCATCGGCTAGAGCCTCCAATCGCAGCATCAGCAGCAGAAGCTAGGGACCTGTTGTTAATCGTGTCGAAAAGAATGAGTCCAGGAGGAGGAAAAGCTGCTAACAGAAGCCTGTTCTCGGAAGAAAAGGTCACCGGGGGAGGGGTGGGGGCGTGAAGCGGTGTGTCTCAAGCAGAGTCCTTCATTAAAGCTGTCTTTTCCACCTTACAAGGTCAAGATGTCCACAAACGTTTGCAAACCCTTCCAACAGGATCATGTCCCCTCTCACTGCAGATGCATTGAAGGGGAACAAGAAGGGACCCTGGGCAGGCATCCCAGGCAGGGAGTGCCGGCCGCTCCAGGCACTAGGCACTCAGACCGAAGTACTACTCTGCTGCCTGCCTGACGTCAGGCTTGGAAAGCCAGTTCTGCTCTGCCCAGCCTTTGTCATCCTCTACAACACCTTGAACCCATCTGTTTTTATTGTTTTCTCACCTGCAGCTTCGGGAAATTTCTGTGAATCAGCCTGTCACCCATGCACCCTTGCCCTCAACGAATCTCTGGTGGGCACAGATGTGACTGTGGCCAGAAGGCCTCAGGGCGACTCAGAGGTTCCTTTTTATGGGAAGGTGCTACCAAGAAAGTGTTACAATAGGATACACAGAGGGAGCCTGGCAGAGGTACCGTCTTCGTGATCTCTGCAGGCCACCTCTAGTGGGGACCTCGGAGAAGAAAAAAGATGTCTGTTCTCTAGCTTTGCAGGCTGTCTGTCCAACGTCCCACCTCCAGAAGGAGGCCCAGCACAGGGCTGCTCATGTGTACTAGTAGAATTTAGGGAAAGGCAGGTGGGAAGAGGAGGAGTCCTGTCCCTCCACACAGCATGGAAATATACAGGCAGAAGTGCTACATAGCCTCGAGCCTCTGCAAGGGTCTGAGATTGCCTCCACTCTGTGGCAGGGGAGGTTGGCCACCCCACATTTACCCTCAGCCTGTGTCCTCTTCTCAGAGGGCAATGAAAGGTCTCTACCCACTCAGAATAGATGGTCAGTTTCTCTGGACAGGTGACCTTTGGGCTCCAGCTGCCAGTTCCAACGGCATCTGCCCTCTCTAGAGGGTGGAAACATGCAGTCCTGGTTCATCCACCATGCCCAGCATGCCTCTGGAATTCCATTCCGCACAGTGTCTCCCAGGCCCATTCTACTGGGCCACATCACAATGGGCTAACTCCTTTGAGAGTTTCAATCATTTGTGTTAGCATTTTTCAATATTATTCCTAGATGAGACATGACTTTATTACCATCTCAAGCTGCCCTTTTCAGTTCTAATATTCTCATATTCTCTGCATCCCAAGAGGCCCTTTTCCTGACAAAGATATTTACCTTTGATATGTATAACTTCCTGGACTCTAAAATACGATGGTAAAGCTATTAGCGAGCACAGTGGCTTTTATCTCCTCCAAAGCAGGACTCACACCATTACTAACTCCCTTAAGCTATTCTTCACACAGCTCCCCTTTATCCCTGTATGTGGGGAGTGTTTATTAGAGACTCTATCTTGGATCTACCAGGGGACCTACAGGATGAGGCCTACAAGGCATTTTATTAGCCCAATAGATTACACTCATGATGAAGAAGCAAAAGAGCAAGCCGACCTCCTGGGAGAGCTCGGTACACCTGGGAGACCTCGGCACACCTGGGAGACCCTGGCACACCCACAGCACCCTTTCCCACTGGAACAGGAGTGAGAGGTCCAGGCAGGGGAGGGGTAAGTGCTGTTCATAAGTCACTTCTGCCCCAGAAAGGGCAGAATACAGCTGCTTTCCTGGAAATCAGCTCTGCTGTATCTGCTCTGAATTCTGGTATAGGTGGTTAGCTCTCAAACTGGAGCACTGCTGTGGGATGTCTTTCTGTATGCTGTGAATATATGCTGTTCCCATTGGTTAGTAAATAAAGCTACATTGGCCTATGGCAGGGCAGGATAGAGCCAGGTGGGAAAATCCAAGGGAGATAGTGAACGGAGAAGGGGGGGAGCTGAACTGCTGTCCAAGGAGCAACATGTAATAGGATTCAGGTAAAGCCACAGAACATGTGGTGACACATAGATTAATAGTTATAGGTCAATTTAACATAAAAGAGCTAGCTAGCAAGAAGCCTGCCATAGGTCATACACTTGATAATTAATATAAGCCCCTGAATGATTATTTTTTATAAGCGGCTATGGGACCGCAGGGCCGGGTGGGACTGGAGAAACTTCTGCTACAGAGCACTTCTTAGGGTCACCGACAGGTCTTGACTGCTGGGTCTGTAGACTCTGTAGGCCTGGAGTCAGGCCAAGAATAACCATTTTCCCATGGCTGCAGCTGTTCCTGGTCTGGGGACCATGCTCTAGATCTAGTGGTGTTCTAATCAATGACCTTGCCAGCAACCCGGTCGAGCTGTGCCCTGGTCCTCAGATCCCATGAGTGCACTGTGAGGACAGCCCTCTCCTTAGGAAGCCAGTCCGACCAGGAGGGGCCCAGGTCCATTCACTGTGACTCAGGGCACATTACCTCCACCCCCAAACCTAGTTCTGTTCATTTTAGCCTCTGCCAGGATGAGCTACAGACTTTGGGGGTATCAAGAAAAAATGAAATTAAAAAAAAAAAAAAAGACTTCAGAGCCAATTACTCACAAATTAATTCCAGTAGTGTGACAATTGAGTATTAATCAAAGATGTGCCCTTCCTCTTAGGGCTTGGTTCTTTCTCAGCACCATCTGCCTCGTGTCCTCACACATCGGTTCTCTCCCCCTCTACCCTACCCCTCCTTCTCGGCACCCTAGCCCTTTCCCCTCATTAAAAAAAAAAAAGTATTGGTATTTTTGAGGAAGGAAATTTAAATGCCTGTCAAACTGTAGAATGTAATGTTCCTACTCTTGAACACAGCAATTCCACCCTGAGGGATTTTTCTTTCTGTGGATATATTCCTTGAAGTGTTCTTACAATGCTCAAAGCCTGTTCATTGTACCACACGTGTAATAAAACAAAATGGAAACAAGTTAAATGTCTGTCGGTAAAGAACAAGGCAGATTTATAGGCAACGACAAGAACTCAGATCCAAGGCCCAGTAAGGATAAAAAGCAAGTTAGATGTGTAGAGGGAGGGAGGGAGGGGATGGGCCAGTGAGGGAGGTGCTCACTACGAAAGCATGGGCACATGGAAGCTGGGCACGGGGGCTGGAGGTGGCTCAGTGGTTAAGAGCACTGGCTGCTCTTCCAGAGGACCTGGGTTCAGTTCCCAGCACCCACATGGCAGCCCACAACTGTCTGTAACTCCAGTTCCAGCTGATCCAACGCCCTCTTCTGGCCTCTGAGGGTATCAGGCACACAAACACACCTTCAGGTAAAGGCTCATCATACATATAAAGTCAAATAAAGAAGTAAATACATCTTCTTTTTAACAAAGGTCGGTCGGGTATGAGGTCATGAGGTCGGGTATGAGGTACTGACTAGTACGTATAACCATAACACACATGAAAAATATTTTAATTAAATTTTAAGGAGTTAAGACTTAGGAGTTGGAGAGATGGCTCAGAGGTTAAGAGCACTGGCTGTTCTTCCAGAGGACCTGGGTTCCATTCCCAGCATTCATATGGTAGCTCACAACTGTAGCTCCAATTCCAGGGGGCCCAACACCCTCACACAGACATACATTCAGGCAAAACACCAATTCACATAAAACAAAATAATCATTAAAAAAAAAAAAAGAAAAGAAAAGAAAAGAAATTAAACTTGAAACCTCGCAGGCTTCCTCTAGGCTGCCTCTCCAACATGTCAGGTCTCCTGAGAAGTAGACTCCTATGGAAACCTCATAAAAATATGTAAATGAGAAGCGCTTATGAAATATGTCTCCTATCTATTGCTTTATTTTCTTTTTCACTCCAAGTTAACAGACCGAGTCTTCTTTTCATGTTTGGACTTTGGGTCTATACCAGAACACCCAGCCGGCCCTCAAAATACACTGCACGTGGTTCTCCTAAGTTGCAGGTCAGTTTAAATCATGCCCTTGTTCAAACCCTGCCCTGGTGTTCAAAGCCCACCGGGGTGCCTGGTGAAGGAAGCTAGGAAGTCTCAGCCTGCTATCTCCAACCCTCTGTGATGGGCTTCCTCCTTGCCTTCCCAGCCTCACAGCCTCACAGCCTCTTGCCAAGACAGAAAATGGAGAGGTGTGTGCCCTAGAGGATTTGCCATGAAGTTGAGTCAAGCAGAAGGGTAAGCTGGTGGCAGGATGTGGGCTTCTCCCCACCCCCCACCCCCAATGGAGCTTTGCCTCAGGTATCAGCTCCAGTCTAGATAGAGAAAATGGAGGGGAGGGGTTCTAGATGTTAAGAGTGTAACACAGAGAAACACGACCCTGGAGAATGTGTTCAATATCTAATCACTAAAGGGCAAGCCCCAGTGTTTAATCGATCCCTTCACCACCAAATGCTTTCCTGTGCTAGGCTGGACAGCCATCCCACTTCTAACCCACGCAACAGAGATCTTTGAGGCAAAAAACCCCAATACTCCCCAGGGACAGTATGCCTGTGACACCCAATGGGGACAATAAGACACTGTGAGTCAAAGGCACACTTGTAGCAGAGCTGTGTGTGAGCACAGAGGAGGCAGCAGCAGCACCCTGGCCCTTCTCTGCCCAGTGTTGAACCTTCTCTCTCACTGTCACCTGCCTCGTGACGCCTCTTGTGTGTGCTCTATGTTCCCATCCCACACACCTGTTCTTTCCAAATGACAAAGTCGGTAAATAAATAAAAAGAACTTATAGAATTTTAAAATCCCTATTTAACTCATTTGCTTAAAAAAAAGAAGGTAGGGTGGGGAGAAATCAGCTATGTATATGTTAACATACTGCTATCACTTTGATATATTCCATTTAAAGTTTTTCATATGCATATTATGGCACTGTAAATATAATCCTGCCTCTGGCAGTATAGTTCTCCTAGGCATTATTTAATGGCCTCAAAATATTCTTTCCAGCAACTTCTCAGCATTCTACCAAACCACTTCCCTGTTTTTGGATGTTTGAACTACATGTTTTTATGGGATTTTTGTTTTTGTCTTACAGATTCCAAATGAAACTCTGATACTTTTTCTATATTTTTTTCTATTCTTTCCTTAGACCTACCTTTTAAAAGTGGGACTTCCAGATCAGATAATGACTAGGATATGGAATATATACCCACACTTCTTTTTAAAAAGGATATATCAATTGACAGTGCAATAAGCAAAGAAAAAGAATGTAAGTCACATATATAAGTTTGGGCTTATATAAATGTTTAAAAGATAATTTAAACTACATTGTTTGCAGTCAGTTAGCAAGAAAGATAGCAACAGCATTCTGGAATAGGTTGGAGTAGGAAGGAACCTCAGATCTAATCCAACAGTCCTTAAACTTGATGTCCTGTCAGAATCACCTGGGGAGGGGTGTGTGTGTGTGTGTGTGTGTGTGTGTGTGTGTGTGTGTGTGTGTAGGCCAGAGGGTGACACCTGGCACCTTCTGAAGAGTCTTTTTAATAATGAGTCCCACTAAAGCTCCTTGGAGAAATGGCCATTTCAAGCCTGGAGTAGAAGTATACAAGAGGGTCTTGGAGATTTGTTATTTCTAAAAAGTAGGAAGTTCTGAAAAAGCAATGTTATCTATCAAAGTACTCAGCAGCAGCTTGAAGAGGCTGCCACTGGCCAAAGGGATGAATTGGAAGGATAAGGATGTGAAGAACTAAAGCCCACCAAATACATCAGAATCGAGGAGGTTACATGACGCACAATGGCCACTTTGGAGGACAATAGTGAGAGCCAGCACCAGAGTGACTTTGAAAACAAAAGGAGAGAATCCAGCATTTAGGCTGCCAGTCAGCAATGAACTGCACTGTGGGTACGCAGATAGTCAACAAGAGGAAGTTTCTCTGCTAATCAGTGAAAAGGCAATGACCAGTTGCAACTCCCCCCCAAAAAAATTAGTGGACTCAGGCATCAACAGTTGCTCATGCCACAGAGACACAGGCAGACATCATGAGCCCCTGAGGGATTACACACGATCTTCTGTCATATAATCATGTCAAAATGCTTAAACTTAAGTCCAACCTAGACTTCAGGTCAAATTACGAATTTTCAGGAAGTAAAACGAAGGTGAAGTACAGTTGACAAAACTCAGATTGTGGGTCGATCTAAAACGATCCTGTTTCTTTACAGAAAGCTGAAACTGGGCCACATGGACTATATCAATGGACTAAAAATATTTGAGAGCTATATTCATGCATGAATGGACCTGTTTTGGGCTTCAAAGGAAAAAGAAAGAAGTTTATAAGACAATTGTGAATTTGTGAATACTGCCAATACTCCTGATGACACCAAGAAGTCACCTGTAACCTTCTGTGGGGTGCTATGGAATCATGGGCTTTCCATTCCGTACCTTGTGAACAAGCATGCTGACAGACACATAATTACAGTTCTGTCTGGGAATCACGCAGATCAAAGTGGCTCTGAATGACTGGATCCACTGTGCTGTTCTTTCTCCTTCTTTACACAGTTTGAATTTTTCCAGAATCCAATGCAAACAGACACTGAGCCCTAGGCCCCTCTCCAGATTTGCTGGACCAGGAATCTGAGTTTCTGAGAGTTTCGTAATTCTTCTGGAGTTGGTTTGTGAGCTGGTGCCTGGGAAATTGATGACTCAAAGGAATTGGAGCACACAGACAAGAAATGTCTTGCCTACACTCAGTCTATGGAAAAACCTAGGCTGCCTCAGTCTGACCCAGAGTCCTTCATGAGATACCTGCAGGTACCTGTGAGCTTTCATTCCTAAGTAACATGATGCTTTGACCCAGTTTAAAGGCACACAACAAGAAACTCTCCCGGGAGTTGTCTGGAATCTTTTGTCACCCCTGACCTGGAACCATTCTCTTAGGGTTGCTTGATCTGGAAAGACCTCCCTGTCTTCTGTGTGTGGAAGGCAAGTCAGAGACAGCTGATGCTAGTTCCCAATGGGACTACTAGACAGCGAGGTCACGGCCTTCCCGGCCATCCTCCAGTGCCAGAGTAGAGCTAAACTCATCTTTTATGAGGTTTCCTTCAGATAAACAAAATGCAACCCTTTTGATTGGGATAGTAAGGATGCAAAGGTTTTGCCAATAATGCTGTATTTTGAATCATGAACAGTATAGGGAGTAACCAGTCCCAGGGGGTTTGGGATACTGGAGGTGAGGGATGGCCCGTAACCTGAGGCAAAGACAATTGATTTAGTCTTAGTGGTTGTATTAGTTACTATTCTATTGTTGTGAAGAGATACTATGACCAATATAATTTATATAAATGAAAATAACTAGGGGCTTGCTTACAGTTTCAGAGGGTTAGTCCATGATCATTATGACAGGGAGAATGGCAGCAGGCAGGCAGGCATGGCACACGAGGGCTCACATCTGATCCTAAAGTTGCAGGTAAAAAGAGAAAGACTAGGCTTCCAGTGGGCTTTTGAAACCTCAAAGCCACCCCCAGTGACACACCTCCTCCAACAAGGCTGCACCTCCTAATCCTTTCCAAACAGTTCCACTAACTTGGACCAAGCATTCAAATATACAAGTCTAAGGGGCCATTTTCATTCAGCCCACCACGGTGGTTCATGGAGAAGGAAGTTGAGACCAATTAACCTTAAGAATGAGCTTTATTAGAAGAGCAAGACTCACAACCATGAGACCATGATCAGCCCTTGAAGTGGGCATTGTGAGCATTCTGAGGATGCCAGGATTAATAGTTTGAAAGAGCAGAAGAGAAAGCCCTTACGTAAAGCATGGATATAAGCAGGGAGAGCCCTCATGTACAGCATTGGGATGGGCACGGAAATCCTCCAGAGCAATTTCCCACCAAGGAGATTTTCTGACCCTTCTAGGTTTTCAGGAAATGGTGGGAAGCTTCCCATCTCATGATTTAGTGTATCACAGCCTATATGGCAAGGTGCTAGATACTGATAGACCCATACATTCATCTTATAGCTATAGAGAGGTTGAGCTTGTTCTCCTAACCCATACCTTAAGATCTGTGTCCTCTAACCTTCACAGCAAGGGCCTGTCAGCTGCAAGGGGGTGTGGCTTGATTTGAGAGTGGCAGCTTCAAGGTCCAAGACCTAATAGGAAGGTTATAGGAGCACAGAAATAGACCCAGATTGTGAAAAGCTGTGACAGGAAAAGGAGGGTTGAATGTCTGATTTCCTCATGACCACTGTTTAATGTGAGGGCCTTTTCTTGACTATCAGCGGTGGGGGAGGGAGGTCACTATTAATCTGATAACCTGACCACTATTTGAAGAGGCAACCCATAGCAAACGCTCTGACAAGTGAGGCCTGGGTTACCCTCACTCACGGCGAAGGGTGGGATGCTTTCCTCTTCCACATGGCCACACTTGAGGCTCATCCCTGCTACTCTGTAGATTATAATAAACACAAAATAAGATTTGAAGGTAAGAATTTATAGTGTAGTTTCTGATGAACTAGCTCTCAGTGAAGGGCCCAGAGCATGCCATCCCAGTCTTCATTTGGAAGACGATTCGCAAGCAAATCATCTGCCAGTACACAACCAGAGAGCTGGAAGCGTACCCAGAGGTTCTTCTCTCTTTGGAAGAGGACAGATACTGTTGTTTAGTTTGATTTTTTTTTTTAACTTAAGAAATGTCTTCCTTTATTTCCTTAAGAAATGTCTTCCTGGCAACACATACATAGTGTTATATATTTGTGCATACACAAAACTAACCCTGCAAAATTACACATGAAACTTGAGAACAGGTAAAGTCATCCCAAGACTTGCACTGAAGTTACTATACATTTTCTCTCTCCCATAAATAGTATAGTGGTTAAAAAGAGGGGAAGTGGGCACAAAAGACTCATACTGGGTGTCTTTGGCTTTGTGCCTCAGCTGTCAGAGGAAATCAGTGAGCATCTGGGGACATGGCTGCCACTCAGCATGGTTTATGCAAGTGGGATTGCTTTAGACCCACAGATTTCTCCAGATGACTAAACCAGTTACTTCACTCATCCAGATAGCCTGCCAAAATCTCCCCCTGCTTTATAGAGTCCAGAAATCTCCCCAGCTGGGAACAAGTAATTTCATCCAATTTGAATTCCTTTTTGAAACAGTGTGTCACAAATTCCCAGGGCTGGCAGAGGTGTGGTACATATTCATTTCCCAACACTACAAATCTAAAACAATGATACTTTTTTTTTTCCTTTTAAAGAAAGCTGACAATATGCACCATTGAACTTTAAAATGTTTATATTCTTTAACCCAACAGTTTTATATCTAGAAAACAACCCCAAGCTTTTTGTGTGCACAGTGACAGGCATCACAGCATTGTCCAGAATGGGAGGAAAGTAGAAACGACCCAAGTCGCTAGCACGGTATTGGCAAAGTAAACTATAGTAAATGATCTGATCACAGGTAACCTAGACTTCTCAACATTGAAGGCAGGGCACAGTGGGGAAGAGGGGAGATCTATCAGGCAGTCCCTTCCTGGAATCCGAACCTCTAGCCAAGCCAGATGCTGAGGCCTGGGGCTTCAACCCTTCCTGGTGGGGACCTTCGAGACTGCCCCTGTAATTACTTCCTGAGCCTGACGCTTTCTCTCTCAACTGCAGTCATTCCCCCGCCCCCAAACAGGTCTTTCCAGGAATCCTATTAATATAACTAGGGACAGTCTGACTTTTTAATCAAAAGACACTAATAGTTACCTAACCACAGTTCCAAAGAGTTTTCCGAAGTGTGTTGGCTGTGCCTTATCCTCCTGAAATCAGGTTCAGGGATGTCAACTCTGCCTGAGGACACACAATACACACGCATGGTCTTGAGAGGGGCTCCTGTAAAGAAGCCTGCTTTGCCCAACATAGTTAATCTCACAACTCAGCTTTCCAACTAACCCTCTGCAGTGCAGCAGGAGCTGGTGGCAGCAGATGGCAATGAACAGGAGACAGGAAGAATCATTGTGTGGTACAGCTGCATCACTTTCTCACGTGCCAGCAAGTGCAAGGAGTCAGTCCTGCTCATTTGCTGGCAGTCTTGCGCAGGAAGGCAAATGAAGTCAATCTGGGTGAACACTTAGCCTCTGTTGTGGGCAGGAACCACAGGATCCAGGGAAATGATGAGTACATAAATTATTTAGACGAGAGCTGCTACACACAGGGACAGTGCTAGATTCCTTACTCACGTGATCACATTAACCTGCACAGAGGAGCCCTAAGCCTCCTCTCTGGTTTCCCTGTTGCTCTTGCCCCGTCCCACCCGCTCTGCACAGCAGTCATCTTTTTAAATTGCATCTTCCTCCTCTAATAAAGTGCCAGGTTTTACCTGGCCACATCTTGTGCCATCCCCCATTCCTCCCTGTACTCGGGCTATAGTGCCTCCTGTTTGTCAGTGCAGGGGTACTGTGCCCACTTGAGACACACTAACCCTCAGCCCATTCAGCCTGCAGCTCTGTTCCCACCACCAGCTCCATCCTACTACTGAACCCTCAGCTCAGGCATTGCTACCCTCCATGGCAGTACTTATCCCTCTCATGCTGTTTCCCATTTTTCAGAATATTTTGCCATCTGAAGCCATCCTGTTCAATTTGGGCCTGGCCCCTCCCGTTATTGAATTCCTTGACAGGAGACTTCTCTGTGGGAGTCCATCTATATGGAAGTTGATGATAGATAAATAAATAAATAAATAAATAAATAAATAAATAAATAAATAAATAGATAAATAAATAGATAGATAGATAGATAGATAGATAGATAAATGAATATAGATAAATAAATAAAATCTTAGGTACCACTACCAAAATCACTTTACAAACTACCTAGAGACCTCACAGGTCCTGAAGTCTGTCTACTTGGATCCATTCATGCATGCGATTGTGAGAGTGCTAACTAGCCTTCCACTCCCCTATCCCAGTTGTCTTGCATGGGCAGCTTCGGTCACAGGATCTGTATATATTAAGCAGTTAAGAGACACATCATTCTAACCAAGACCAGGCAGTTAATCATTTTCAGTTTGTTTGCAACATACTGCAAGGAACGAGGTAGAAGCTCCAGAGAAGAAAGTAAAGCACTGCCAGGGAATCTAGAGAAGACAGAAGGGCAGGACAAATCTTCCATTGCCCCCCACCCACCCCCAAAAGTCCACCACAGGTACACCTTCCATTTCAATGGAGACCAAGCTCTAACACCCATGGGAGCTTTTGCAAGGCTCTCAAGGACCCACATAACATGGGTGCTATGCAAAGACATAATATAAACTGACCAAAGGCACAAACGTGGCATCAGACACCAAGATTACAAAGATTACGTTGCAGGTTTTCTTCCTATCACCTGAGTTCTTGAAGGAGGTCTGAGGTCCTGGGAAAACGGGCAATCTGTGTCACTTAAGGACTTGAAGTTCACTGAGAAGTCTGGCATGCATCGAAAATCACCTGCTCTTCACTGAATAAACACTGTCAGTATTAACGCCATGATTACAAACCAAGAATATTTTAGAGATAAGCTATTGTATACAGCCGAGTTCTGACACTTAAGAACAGATGTGAAGTATAGAGTAGGCAGCTTAATTCTTGACACCAGACCTTCTCCCATTCTCTACACATTGCTAATTCTGGCTTTATCATTTAATATTCACAAAGTAAAGGTTCCACTAGATTTTATTCCAAAACATATGCAAATATTCTGAGAAGCTTTAACAAGTTCTTATGTCAATCATGAGAACAAACAAGTAAAATGATCATTCCCCACTTAAAGACTTTCTCTAACATACCTGCTATTTAAGTCAAATTAAGCATGCTTTCAGGGCAATCAATTCAGAATTAAACCACTATTTTTAGGCGCTGATGTAAATGCTTCTTGAGAAATATTTGAGGAGTGGTACCTCTGCTTTGTGGCACTTACACATACAGAATTTGGCATCATTGGGCACACTGCAGAGCTTTCTGGACAAAACATGCTCTTAGGATATATCCTGTGCATAATGTAAAACATATGCGCTACACATAGCATGCCATTCTGAAATTTACAGGGCTTAAGTTCATGTTACCTAAATATTATGGCAATTAGAAAGATAGCTGCTTATTAATAAAACAATCTCTGGTATCTAATACCTCACTACATTGTGGGAGGCTTGTGAAGGCTACGCCAGCCTTTATTGGAATGTTAGCAGAGCAAACTTGATGAAAAGCAGTTTCCTGAACACTTTACTAAACCGCTTATGCCCAGTAGCTTCTGCACACTGCTGTAAAATATGCTGAAACAAAAACAACAAGCAAATCAACTAACACCACTTCTCATAAGGGGACTGTTCAGCTGCTGAGGAAGTCAGTGTGCAGGGAGGTGTTTCTTCAGGGCAGGGATTCCCTGGATGAAGCCACCACAAGATGTTCTTCATCAGCTCGGCTCCTCCAAACTCATGTCTTACAGCTTTGAGAACCCCAAAGGAGCTTTGCCAAAGTCCTGAGGACATTACCACAAAGCTGCTATTTCAGAATAGAATTTAAAGTGTAATTTCCTTTCCAAATTCCACACAGTTAAAGATCTAGTCTAAAAGTAGTGTTAGGGCACATTTCTTCTTGCACAATCTGAAGCTAGACTCCAACTTGCAAATACATATAAAATACAAATGAGATCACGTTCGCTTGGCCCGCCTTCATTTTCTTAGAGGATTTTGTTCTGTCAGTTTTATGAAAAGCGCATATTTCTGCTCAGCTCTATTGATTTGTGTAGACTTAAAAAAAAAAAAAAAGTCCTTTGACTTTGCACAGCAAATCTCCAGGCTCACCCCTACACACCTTATTTCACCTGCTCATGGTCAACTTCTCCATTCAGAAATCTTGACTAGAATTCCACAATAGTAAATGACAACTGGCAAAAGATATTTTTTTCTTATATTGTTGTTATTTTCAGACAGGGCCTTACCATGTAACTCTGGCTGGCATGGAACCATGCAGACCAGGGAGGCCTCGAACACCTGCCCCTGCCTCCCAACTGGGATTAATGGCATGTGCCACCATGCCTGGCATTCACAATGTTTTCGCCAAAGTAACTAAAAACAAAATGTTATCCTGGGCTAATAGATTTACCAAGTGGTCAATACTGTGTAACACACACATACCAAAAGATCACAGGTTATCTGTTAAGCAAATGTAGTAATTTTTTTAAATTGTTAAACAATATTTGAGTGTTTTGTAATGTGTTTTTTAATTGAAGTACAGGATGCTTCCACCATCAGTTCCCAGGAATACTGACTCTTTACGAAAGACCACTAAAGACAGCCCTATGCGGGCAGTGTACATGTGGCTGCACTCTCCGCTGCCAGGTGAGAAGGAAGAAGGCATCACAAACACCCTAACCTGACTCCACAGCCCAGGTCCTTCCTCTTCTCCACTACTGGTGTGTCACACCAAATTTTAAAGCCCTCAAAGAAGGTTCTTTATTCTAAAACAATTTGATAATACTGTTATCTAAAATGAGGAAAACAACATTCAAAACCAAAATCAGCAATTTATCTTCCCCTCCCTTTGTAGCAAAATGAGTATTAAAGCGAGCTCTAAGTTTAGCAAGTACTGAAAAGTTCCATTCCTTTTCACAAGCCAATAAATAGAACCAGAAAAGCATCTGAGCATGGTCATTAATATTAATCCATTGCAGTTTCAAAAACAGTTTGCTTCCTAAGTATTTTAATATGCCAGGCTATGACGTGTTGGTGTGAAGTTACATCATACAAATCATAGAGAGACCACAGAGCACACCATGTTGTATAAATGGTAAAGAATTTTAATTAAATGTTTTATACTTTCTAGATTAGTCAAACAGTAACAAAGCAGAATGTGGCTATAAGGAGGGGAGGGGAACTCAGTGGGTACAGAGTTTCAGTTTTGCAATGAAAGAGTTATTTATATAGGTTGGTTGCACAACAATGTGAATATACCCAACATCAGCAAACTGTACAGTTAAAAATGCTTAAGATGATAAATATTGCCAAGAGCATTTTATCATAACTAAAAATAAACAAAACCTGAAAAAGGAACCAGTGAGTTTTTAGTGTTATGATACCATGATGAGGGTTAAAATCAAAACAGACACACGAACTAACGAGCTGATATTTATAGGTTGGTGGATAGATGGCTGTTATTGTATGCTGGACTCTGAAGCTTTCCTCAATGAAACAAACAGAAGAACTTTCTTTAAAGAGAAAATAAGGGTATGAAATTTCCTAGTTAACAGGGAATCAGCTGTCATAAAACTATCTGATGAGAGTGTAAGAGCATAAAATGTCCTATCTCTGTAGCTACAATGGAGAGACGCAGCTCTTCACATCACCGTTCTGCATGGGAGAAAGCTGCTGAAAGCTAGATTACCCTATAGGGTTCCCAGTAGAAAACTATATGCAGAAAATTACATGAACAGTCTAAATGTACTAAGAAAACAATATATTTTATTTAAGTAATTAAAATTTTTTCTTTAAAGGCAATAAAAGTGAATTCCACGAGCTTTGTTTGCAACTAATCTTTATGTCTAGTCTGGAAAGCAGCCCCACTGGCCTTCCATGGAGTCTGTCCCACTCTGGGCACATCAGCTGAGCCACTTCCAACTATGTCATTCCAGTTCTAAAAAATCTGTCTTTTCTGCTCTTTCAAATCACCAGAGACACAACATACAAGACCCTGCTGAAGTTAGAAGAAAAAAACACCAATACACTAAGCACAGTTACATGAGAAAGGGAGTGAGGACATTTTATCTACAAAACCATACAAATGACCAGTTATACATATAATCCATTTACACTGGAGCCCCATGAGGTGGTACTGAATGAAGAGAGGCATTGAAATTTAACAATGGAACAAGGCTCACTTGCAACAGCAGCACATTCCCACCTCTTGTCTCTCATTACACTTCTCTGGGATTTATATTCATGTATTAGCTAAATCTTAGGAAGATGATAAGAAAAACAAGAAAAAGCCAAAAGGATAATAAATGCTCCCTAAAAATCTGCATGCGTGTATTTGAAATGTGAAAACACCAAACATTTTGTTAATGTGAGTTTTTAATCACAAGACCCTTTAAACTTACACTGTCTTCACAAATATCTGCACTGAATTCTTTGTAGTTAAGCTGTCCACTAAAAAATCAGAAGAGGGAAATAATAAACAAAAAGCTTATTTTTCAAAATATAGTTTTAGAAAAGTGGTACTGTTTATTTGTAAAAACAACTTTCTCTACTAAAGAAATCACACTGTTGTGGTCATCAGAACAGGCTAGGCCACATTGGCAACAGAGGTTTATCTGCCCTCACTTTTAACCATCATAAACTATTATCATAGTCATGTAATTTTTCAGAACTTATACCACCATCATGGCAAAGTATATAGGATATTTCTAATAAGCCTAAATTTGATCATAAACAAAATTTCTTTAAAGTATTTTCAAGTACTCAAGAATATTAAAGACCAGGGAAAATACATAGGTCAATGGAAGCATTCCCTCCAACACTCTTTAATTGGAACAGAATTCTCAGGTGAAGCCCACAGGAATGGTCTGCAATAAAGAAAATTAGGTCAGCACAGAACAATTTCTACAAAATTTAGCAAAAGAAGCCAAAAATATTGTGAGCCAAATAAAAGGATCCTTTGGGATCGGGGCTTTCTGTCTCCTCTAGTTCTTTAATCTCCAACTCACTACAGCCAGAAACCCCAACATGCTGACTCACAGCTATACGGAAATACAAGGCCAAGGAAAACCACCAACACAATCCTTTTCAGTCACAGGTCTCACTAGCAAGAAACCGGCCAACATGTTACTTTCTACCTGTGTGTAGAAATATGTCAAACAGCATCGTCTTGGTAAGGGACTCCTGTGTTAGGTCCTTTGTAAGGATGGACAACCAGAGGATTTCCTCACACATACAACTTAGTAGAAGACAACAGCTTTGAGTCACACAGCTGGAACCATCTTTCCTATAATTCTCAGATCATTTATGAACACTTAAGTCAACTCACAGAAATTATGCTATGTGTTCTTTAGATAGGAAAACTAAGCTATTAGAAAAAATATGCAGAACAGCTCCCTTCTTGTAAGAATCACACCAGTTCCTAACCCCATGACACTTACAGGGAACATGTTTTTGAACAGGATCTCACTCTATTGCCCAAGCTGGTCTCAACTCCCGAGTTTACAGTCATCACATCTCTATGCTGGGATTAACAGGTGTGTGCCACCTGATTCCATTGTGAATTTTAACAGCTTATTCTAGATGTTTCCTCATAAAGTAAAATTGGAAATAACCTAGTTAATGCTATTTACAATTCAAAAAAACCAAAATTCAACACAACCTAATAATATATACATTAGAAAACTCCAGAAAATATTCTATCAGGTCTAAGTAATTTCCCACCTACCCAGAAGGAAGCCAAGTCTATCTGTTGCAAGATTTAACTATAATAGTTACATATGGATCCACCGCAGTAGAAAACACCACAAATAAACACCCCAAACCAAGCTAAGGTTTTTGTACTTTAGAGAAAAGTAACTATCCCTCATGACTTGACTGAAAAAAAAAAAAAAAGAAAGAAAGAAAGAAAATCACTTTCTGACCAATTATTTCTTGGCCTATCTAAAGACCCAAAGAATGAAGAATGCCACAACTACCAGCAATTCCACACTATCTTCCTGAAAAGAAAGATGATATAAAATGCCACTCTCCCAGACAATGAACACCAAAGAAAAACATGTTCCTTTTGTAACAGCTGTATTTATCAGCACCAAATGTTCACATAAATTATTCTAAGCAACTTTAAGGAACTAATATTTCCTAATAAAGCAGGTAAACAAAGGACTGAACAATGTTTTCATGCTAAGAACCACTATGTCAGACAATATGACTGGCTCATTTCTACAGCTGCTGTAGATGTGCTGGGTAAGCAAAACATGCCTTACTATACAGCTGACAGGACTACCCCCCAAATCACGGAGCCTTATTTTGTGATTAGGCAAGATTAAGTAAACAAGGTGAAAGGATTTTAAAAAGTAAGTTAAATCCAAACAATCCATTATTAGAGAGAAACATAACTAACTACATAAAGTACCTAACTGAAAAATTGAAAGTAAGATTGACAAACAACAGTGTTAGTCCGAGTCTATGTAACCCTTTATTACATTATATTCACGGCAGTGTTTTGATCAACATTCACAAGTTTTCCTATTTCTCCCTCAGACTACAGCAAGTTCTTTCCTGTTTATAACATAATTTAACTCTGCAAATGGTTTAAGTCAACTTTTTGCACCTTGAATTTACAAACCACTGGGTGTTTAAATTGCCTGGAAACCATTTAATTTTCAATTTTTATTTAAAGCTGTACTTCAAACCAAATCCTTCAAAATAGAAAAGCTGTTTCAAACAAATTTGTACAAATATCATGATACCAGTGTTTTAAAGATAACCTACAATTATAAAAAGGCAACTATTATACAAAAGAATTCTATGGCAAATCTTTTTTATAAAATCTTTTATAAATAAACTTGTTTCATGATAGAAGATAAAAATTAAATTTACCCTAAACTATGTAATTGCTCAGAAGATGGGTTGAGTGCTTTGAAATCATGTTGCTTCTTTGAAAACCAACTTTTAACTGGGCATTACACTAACAAATACCACATCATACCCACTCACTTAAGCCTTCTGATCTCTGGGTATGGACGTCTTCTTACCGGTCCCTTACTTTTGGTAGTCATCTGAGTAACTACAAAACACTAGCTGCGTGAACACTGGAGCTCGTAAAGTGCACTCGGTATAAAACAGCAGTAGTGCCAAATTCACTTAGTAGGTCTTTAAGGGACTTGGTGTCACCAACTGGGCAAAAAAACAACATTATAGTTTTCTGTTCAGATTTTATTTGAAATCTAATTCAAATTGTCAAAGCTACAAAAGAGGGGAAGACATCTGTATTATGTGTCTAAGTCACAACATCCTAAAACAAATACTACTGCTGCCAGCAGATCCATTGTACACATTTCTGATGAAATTCATTAGCACAATAAAAATTTCATCTTGAGAAACAGCCACAACAAAAGTAATTTATACAATATAAAACAATGACAGGTCTACAGATGCAGTTACTCATGAGTTTACACATGCATTCACAAACAAACAAACAAACAAAAACCCCAGGAATGCTCTTTCATTAGAATTGTGTTTGTGTGTGTGTTTTTATTTAAAAAACAAAACAAAACAAAAACAAACAAACAAACAAAAAAAACCAAACAGACCATTCAGGCACAAAACAAACTTGCATTTCCAATAAGCGACAGCATCTTAAAAATATATGTCAATGTTTGTTTTTCTTTGACTTTTTATGAGACCTGTGTGGAGACCGGGACTGGGATCTGGATTTCTTCCCTGATTTCTTAGGCGACCTAGACCTAGACCGCCTAGACCTTTTAGGCGTCCTTGAACCAGAAGGCGACCTGAAGAAACAAACAAGCACAGTGTCTAAGCATTCATCCACAACACTGCTTACGTTCTTACAAGGCTTAAAAGGAGCTTCAAGTGGCCCCAGAAGTCAATGATAAAACAGCAAACTCAAATTTATTCTTTATTGTGTACACAGATTTATTTTATACTTACCATTCATGTATGATTAGTAGAGTACTTGTTTAAAAAGACAGATTTCTTGCTGGGCGGTGGTGGCGCACGCCTTTAATCCCAGCACTTGGGAGGCAGAGCCAGGCGGATCTCTGTGAGTTCGAGGCCAGCCTGGGCTACCAAGTGAGTCCCAGGAAAGGCACAAAGCTACACAGAGAAACCCTGTCTCGAAAAACCAAAAAAAAAAAAAAAGAGACAGATTTCTGAGCCTTACTATTGCTCTACTGAGAATGTGCATTTTAATAAGCTCCCCAGGTAACTGAACTAATACTCCAAAATTTGAATCCATAAGATCAAGGTCAAGGTGGCAACTAAGACATTCACACAATTTTAAAAGCACAGAAGCTGTGCACTCTGTAATTTTGAGGGGGGGGGGAATTCCTACTCAAGGCCATCATTTAAAACAACATAATTTAATGTTTTTGAGACAGGGTCTCACTATGTAGCCCAAGCTGGCCTCTGCCTCCCAGGTAGTGGGATTAATGGCATCTAACACCATATCTGGCCCCAGTAATTTGGCTAAATTCTGTTCATGATGATTTCCCAAACAAATACATATACATATACATATACACCTACATATACACAAGAGTATGTGTGATCTTAACAGGAGAAAGTCACCTATTATATAAAGACATCACAGAAAATGGTTATGACAATAAAGTATTAGCATATAAATCCAGGTGCAGTTCAAGAAAATTTCTCTCTGTTAACATCAAATACATTCATGAAGTACTTTTGTGAAATTAAAAGGCTTAAATAAAACAAAATATAAAAGTATATATTGAAGAGATGATCTAAATAGTATTCTATTTCCTTACCCACACACTTACTTCTGTGGGGAAGGGGTATTCCTTTTCTTCAGCTTTGACAAAATCTAAGGCTATTTATTATATAGAAACAAAAATTAGAATGAAAAGTAACATCCTATTTCCAACAGTGGACATGTGGAAAATTCCTTGGCTAATCTTTAACTTGCTAGCATTCTTCTACACTTGAATCATGACAAAAACCAGAGTAGGAATGAGAGAGATAACCCAAAATAAAAGTATATTTCTCTGGTTTTCTGAAATCTTAAAAAAAAAAAAAAAATTAAAAAAAAAAAGAAAAGAAAAAAGAAAGAAAGAAAAGAGAAAAAAGAAAATGCCAACTCCATGATTTCCGAAGCCCATAGAACAGTTAGCCGGGGACTGAGCTGTAACCAGCAGTGACTTGTATTTACCTTTTGGCTTTCTTACTAGCATCTCTAGGAGAATCCTTGTGAGATGACCTGGACCGTGAGCTTTCTTTATGAGATCTTTCTGACCGTTCTGAACGTTCTGATTTTGGTGATGGGGATTTCACTCGCCTACCACTGCTACTTCGAGATGGGCTGGGAGAAGTACTGTGTCGTCTTTTCCTACAAAGCAAAGCACATAAAACTCCATAAGGGACAAAAAAAAGACAAGTATTCATTTTCAATTTTCACTGAATTAGCTACAAATCCCTTCCAGCTTACAGTAACTTAACTCTCACTATCCATAACAGTGCTATTTTCCCGAAGACATTCAATGTCCTTTATTTCATGAACAAGTAAATCTTAAGACAGTGTGCCCAAAAACAAGTGAATTCAATTAAATTCATTTTTCTTTTGCTGTAAGAGATTACTAGGAAGATGAAGAAAATCTGATGTTCTGGACTGGCTAACAATGAAGGTTTATTTTTTCAATGCTAACTTCTTAATGTGGTACTTTTACTGAAGTTAAATGATTACTATTCAGAGAACTGGACTCTGTACTGGCCAATTATAACGAACTGGTTGGAGGAGAGGTACAAAGGGAAGAATTGAAAAGAGAAGTAGACGCATTTTAGTAGGTGGAGCAATTGGGTGAAAGGTACATGCGGGTTAATTATACTATTCTTAGAACTTCTGTAAAACTGAAATTATATAAAAGTAATAAAAGACAAAAAAAGTGGCATTTCTTTGTTCTTTGTTAGCCAATCTGTATATTTTGCTTTTTAGAAGTATACACAGAGTGATTAAGCCAGGTTACTCATTTGCAACCACTTGGTTTTTTCTAATGTGGAAAACTCTGATTCTGTTCACTGAAGCGACTGCTTCACTACAGTAGACATTTAAAAACTATGACAGTAGAAACACAGTCCAGTGAGGCCGTTCAGCAAGTCAGAACACTTAACCTGAGTTTGATCCTTTAGAGAGAACCAAACCCCACAGTTTTCTTCTGACCTCCACAAGAGCACAATGGCAGTATATCTATCCCCCCACAAAATACACACACACACACACCATCGGAACAAAGTTAAAAAAATATAAATTAAATAAAAACTGAAAGAGAAAAGCTGGAACCAAGGACTTAACATGATGAAGAAGTCACTGTGGCTTCTATATATAATCTCCTTTCAAGATGGAAAAAGATGCTTACAGTGGAGTCAACAGGTGGATAGAACAAGCTGTTATTCAAGCCGAGGGGCTGATACCCAATAGTGTAATTGAATTCCTGCAGTGAATTAAGGCTAAGGATACCATATGAACCAAGTAAAGAGATGATGCCCTAATTAGTTAAGCCAAGTGGCAACTAACTGTCCCACTCAGCTAACTCTGCCTCCTACAGGCAGAAGCGAAACATGTTTATTGTGAAAAACCACTTCTGGTTTGTTGCTTCTGATGATAGAAATACTTTAAAACCAAGCAGCACTCCAAATCTTGAAACAAAGCAGATTAACAATGACATGCCATACCTTTCTTTTCTTGTTGGAGTACATTCATCTTTCTCCTTCTTGTCTTTGGATCGGGATTCCAATTTTTCTTTATCTTTTTTGTCTCTTTCTCGTTCTCTTTCTAATTCTTTCTCCTTCTCCTGTTTTGTTTTTTAAAAGAAAATATTTAGTTGTTTTAAAAAATGTCAATCTAGACTATCCTATGTATCTAACCATATTTTCTCTTTTAGGAATTTTTCAAGTACTAATTAAATTATGATATCATTTTCATTTTGGCAACTAGCCATCTCTTATATACTAAATCATCATCATCATCCTTGTACAGCAGCAAAATATTTACTGAGTACTCATCATAGCCCAAACAACAGAGTAACAATTTTCCACACACCAAGTCATCCTGTGATCCTTTAAAACACTATCACTCCTCAATCTAGATATGGAAAACCAGACTCAAAAAGTCTAGGCACAATGACGACGGTCACACCAGAGAAAGCCAGGACATCAGTCTAAGAGCTCCTATCCCTCCATCCCTGCCACCTCAAAATGGGGGGAGGGAGGGGTGGGGAAGGAGGGAAGAAATGAATCAGGAAAAGCTAACAAGCAACACATTGACCTTTCCATCACAGATTGCAAGAATCTAGTTGTCAAAGCGATTCTGCCTGTATACAGAAGGTTCACTTCATAAAGAGTTCTCACCAAAGATTTATTGTAATTGTAAAAGGAAATGTAATCCTAACTTATAAACGGATTATATACTAATATAATTATATAAACCAGAAAAATAACTGCTTGTTTATCCCTATTTGTCCTTACTGTCATTTCTCAATAAAACTCTAATTTCTATTAATAGTAGAATAATTGAAGTAGTGGCTAAAGATACTGAACCAACTTAGCCCTTTAATAACAGAAATGGAATTTATTTATGATTGGCATGCATCAAAAATGTTATCTAACTTCTGCTTCTCATTTTTAAAAAGTGAGAAAATCTTATAACTGGACACTGGCAAATGTTTTTACAGAGCCAGACCAAAAACACTTTGTCTTGAGGGTTATATACAATCCTTTTAACAGCTGTTCAACTGCACCATCACAACAAGAAAACCACACAGACAATACCTAGGTGAAGAGGCATAGCTGTGTTCTAGTAAACTTTATTTACAAACAAAGATCACAGTTAGCTGACCTTCATCATGTGCCTTCTAAAAACACAATCTTGTCTCCAATTAACACTCATGGAATATAGGAAACTAAACTAGTAACTGACATATTTTTTCATTTGTTGCCACTGAGATGCAGGGAGCTTTTCAACATGTAATCTTCCATGCAAACTAATAACCTGATACCATCAACGAAGGTACTCAAAGCGTACAGACAAACAACTAGTACCATTTTAAAAATAAAATTTATCTTTTGCCCAAATACATCACAGAATATAAATCTAAAGAGGTACAAGGGAGACCAACTTCTCTTAATGATGCACAGTATATACTTCCTGGAATGATGATAAAAAATTAATTCTTGATTGTCTACACATTGTATAGAGACTATACTACACTTAATCTATTTTAAACATTCTGACTTAACACCAGAGTAACAATGATAGCAATTCTAACTATGATCTATCAGAGAGAACTCCAGTGGCGCACAGCTGAGAAGAGCACAGGATTCCACAGGTCAGCACAGCTATACAGTCACTTGACTGGGCAGCTCCCTGGCACCAATTCTGTACCCGTAAGCTCCCAGGCACGCCTTTTTCTTCTATTGCTATCACTGTAATAACGGCCAAGGTACAAGATAAAACAGCAATTCCAACGGAAGGCCTGGGCATTCCAGCAGTCACCATATGGGGTACGAGTTCTGGTGCTCTATGCGCTCCTAATTCATTGTACCTAAGCCAGCACCCCCTGATGCATAGGCATTCTCCCTCTCAGTACACCTTCTTGGAAATGAACTTTCCGGCAGCAGCACTTCCCGAACCTCATCTCCATCTTCATTCACGTTACTTCCTAGCATTACCGGTTTCTTACTACCATCAATGTAATGTCTTTTCATAGGGTTTTCCAGTTCTGAAAGCATATTCTTAGCAAGACTGTCTAGTCCACGGGTAGTACCCAGAATCAAATATTTCCACTCATCATTCAATATTTCTACATTAAAGGCTACCATGTGCAATGCACTTCCCTTTAGAATGCTATACCCCAACTCCACAGTAGGTGACTGTGGGAATGCTGTTACTGAAGAACATATTCGAATCTTACTCGCTGTAGCAGTTTATCTCTGTAGTGCTCCACTTGTTCCTGGAAGCTTTGGCCTGGTTTTTTAGGTCTCTTTCCAGATTCCAATTCATCTTGAAACTTCATAACTTTGAGCTGTGAAAAATGACATTTTTAATAAGAATTTTCTATCACAATTTCTCAAGCATTGCTTTTCTCCTACAGCAAAGCAGTGACTGGTTAGGACTGGTTAGGATCAAAATACAACCTCAACAGAAAGTCTGCCAGACAAGCCCACCCACCACACAAAATCCAGACCATCAAACACCAACACACATCCTCAGGCAGGCGAGGACTAAAACCATAGACTGTTTCACATCCTTAAGAACAATGAATTTGTTACCTAGTTCTCCAAATGAGAAGGACAAAGTGAGTGCAGGCAAGCATACGTGGAGCAAGACTGAAGAGTCACAGGACATCAACAGAAAACAGTTGAAAGCCTCAAGGAAACAATGGCGGCGTTCTAGTTACCGCTCCTTAGAACAGACGAACGAACCCCCAGTGGCATGATCCGAAGCTGCACTTTGCAGTCAGCAGGGCACCACTGACCCTCAGAGCACTGAGTCAAACCACATTCAGACTGTTCAGACCGGTTAAGACAAGAAGAGTAAATGCTGACTTACAAAAGATCACACTTTCTTGTGCCAGTTCTTAAAATGGATCCCTTAGAATGCCCTAAGCTATGTAAATGATGAATATTCCCTGTAGCATGCTAGTAGACCACTTACATAGTCATCCTAAGATTTCTGGCTAATTATATGCAAAAATCAGAAACACACACATTTGCAATAGATAACAATCTGAAAGCCTGTACCCACCCCCACAGTTCCCCTCAACAACAACAACAACAACAAATATATATATATATATATAATCAGTAACAGAAAAAGAAAATGTAAGAAAAGGTGAGACTAATTTCACATTTTATTCTGGAGATTGAAATACTTTGACCACCCCCTACTCCTGGAGACAATGTCTTACAATGTATCCCAGGCTGGCCTCAAACTTGTGACCGACCCTCTGCCTCGGCCTCCTGGGTGCTGTGATTACAGGTGTGCATCATATGCCAGAGTAAAAATGTTTACAATTCTGTAAAGACTACTAAAAAAGATAATGTGGGCCAGCAAGATGGCTCAGTGGGTAAAGGTGCCTGCTGCCAAGCCTGATGATGACCTGTTCTATCCCGCGGAACTACATGGTAGAAAGAGAGCTCCATTGTTGTTTTGACTTCCATTTGACGGCTGTGATATGCACATGTGACACATATACAAAATATTAAATGTAATTTTAAAACTTTTTGAAGAGAATAAATTCATGGTATAGTTCAAGCTTAAAGAAAGACATTAGGGTTGGAATGAAGGCTCAGAAGATAAAATGTCTGCTGCTGTTTCATCCTGGAGTATACAGAATGGCAGAAATAGCAAGACAGACCCTGTCTCAGCAAGGTATGAGGGAGCTGACCCCTGACACTTGTCCTCCAACTTCCACAAAATGCATCTGCTTTCTCCTCTCACCACACCCTACACACACACACACACACACACACACACACACACACACACACACACAATTATTAAAATAAAAACTGTTTGAAGCATCCAGGAGTTTAAATGTCTCACGAAATCTTAAAAGATGACAGTAGTCTCCTCTTCAACTAAGGGAAGGAGAGTGATGAGGAGAGAAGCACACAGACATTCCAAACCTGTTCAACCCTGTTTTACTGAAGAGATGAAGAGAACATCTTAGCACACTACCATCTCACTCTGCTATACGCCATTCAAACAGACTATATGCTACTGAGGCATTTAGGAAATAAAGCCTGTGCGTTGGAGAAAGATTCTAATCCTCTCCCCGCCCCACAAACAAACAGAAGTATTGTCACACTGTCTGAATTCATGACTGTATCTTGTAAGTTCTTTGATTTTGACCTTTTTTTACCCATCTCACTTCCATAGCAGGGTTCTATAAACCAGAGATTTAAGGTTCTCTCCATTTATTCCTTCAAAAAATCTTAAAATTAGCTTAAAATTTGTACTTTTCATGTTTTGATGAATTACACATTTTAAAAGACACTAAACTGAGAGAAAAAAGCAAGATGATGCAAATCCCTGAGTTTGCCACTGTATGAATCCTCCTCTAACCAAATTCTGTTGCTTAGACTGTAACACTGGGAAATTGGTTTGAAAACTAAGCCATGAATCTATGAATCAAACAACAAACTGAATGTTAGAGGAGGGAATATATTTATAATTATGTATGTGTGTGTAGACATTATGCCTTAGGATGGCCATCAACCTTGTTGGGTTTTTTTGTTGTTGTTTGGTTGTTTTTTGAGATAGTCTCTTACTGGGACCTGGAGCTCAGCAATTAGAACAGACTGGGTGGCCAGAAAACTTTGCAACTTCTGACTCATCCTCTTCAGTGTAGTGCTGCAACATCAGGTGCACAACAGCAAGCCCAGTATTTACATGTGTTCTAGGTCTCTAACTCAGGTCGTCTTCAGATTTGCATGGTGAGCACTGTATAGACTGCATTGTCTCCCAGCCTGTTTTATTTTGAGACAGTTTCACTATGTGGTCAAGCTAGAATCAAACTTCTAATTCCTCATCTCTGACTCTCCAGTACAAGGATTATTGGTATCAGCCACCAAATATGGCTAAAAATATTTTTTGAAAACATTATAAAATCCCACCTTAAAGAGTTTCTGATAATAGGGCCTAACTAAGGCCCAAATACAAGTTAAGATACCCATAAAAAAGAGTGACCACACTTCTCAACACAAAAGGAAATAGTCAATGCAAAGGCTTAATAAATATTCCTGCTGACAACAACCAGGCTCACATTCTCACTTCAACAGTCCTTCGTTAGGGACAGGCAGGAAAAAAAAATTCCCCACCACCATCAAAGACCTTCCTTCCACTTGGCTCCCAGCATTCTACTCCCTACCCCTGCTGGCAGAACCAGGGAAAGCAGTACAGGAAAGAGAGCACCAGCCCAAGTGCCACTCGGAAGTGGCATCCAGTCAGCACAATTCATGGCTGTAGGATTTCAAGTGTTTTTGTAGAGAATAGTAGTTCTGTGAAAGACAAGTCCATTGGTGTTTATTAGTGCCAAGTTTAAAGTATGTTTAGCTGTTTAGGCAGCTTTATTAAGACGCATTTAAGGAAAGGAAGAAAAACTGTAGTATAAAATATAGTATATAATAAAACTACCTAGGGAAACTAATGTAGAACTTTATTCTTTACTTAACAGTTCTCTAATAAAGGCACTGAATTTTAAGACCAAAAAACTGACGCACAGGGAAGCAAGGTAAGAAAGCATGGAAACAAAGTTCGTGAGACTAGAGTTCTCATTCAAATCTGCTGCCAGCTGTAAAACTCTGTACCATGACGTAAATGTCTCAGAGTGACGATGGAGAATTTAGGTACTGCCAAGATGAAGCGAAGACCTGCACTTTTAAACCTAGGATTTGGTTTATCTTCCGAATTATAAGACAGGTAGGTACTATGAGAGCTGGAGATATACGGATAGGAAGCTGACTACAAAAGATCACATACAGTGCACACACACAATATATACCACATACATACAAACATACATACAGAATTTGGAAATAATAAATGCACACTCCCTTAATCCCAGCGCTTGGGAGGCAGAGCCAGGTGGATCTCTGAGTTTGAGGCCAGCCTGGGCTACAGAGTGAGATCCAGGACAGGCACCAACACTACACAGAGAAACCCTGTCTCGAAATCCCCCCCTCAAAAAAACAGCTAACAAAGCTACACTATGTGGTTTTCTTCTCTTTATATTAATAAGGAAACAAAACATTTGAAAAGAAGAATTAGGCAATCTGTACTGGTATCTTTAAAAACCCTTCTTTTTGGGTGTGCACACAGACAGCCACAGCAATCCAAGTAGGGGTCTGACTAGGGCCTGGCTCTCCACCATGTGTGCCATCAGGCACCTTTGCCCACGGAGTCATCCCCCAGCCCTATACTGACATTCCAAGGGTCAAGAAAATGTATTTTTACTGAATGCAGTCTTTATTTCTACACTGTCCTCCCCAGCCCTGAGGACTGAAACACCAGTCTTTTACGTGCTAAAACAACTACCCTAGTAGATAACCACCCGCCCCCAAGAACCACCCCCACCCACCCACTCCAAACACTCTGTTACTTTCTTTTTAGTTTGAGACAATCTGCTCAGGCTGTTCTTGAACTCTCTAGGTTGCTGTGGAATAATGTTTTTGTACACTGGTTTAATAAACGCTGATTGGCCAGTAGCCAGGCAGGAAGCATAGGCGGGATAAACAGACAAGGAAAATTCTGGGAAGAGGAAGGCTGAGTGAGGAGACGCCAACCTGCCGTCCAAGGAGCAGCATGTAATGGCACACAGGTAAAGCCACGGAACACATAGCAACATATAGATTAACAGAAATGGGCTGAGTTTAAGCATAAGAACTAGTCAGTGGTAGGCCTCAGCTAATGGCCGAGCAGTTTTAATTAATATAAGCCTCTGTGTGTTTACTTGGGTCTGAGCAGCTGTGGACTGGATAGGACACAGGAAAGCTTCAGCTACACTAGGTAGCCCAGGTAAGTCTCGAACTTATACCCTTCCTGCCCAGGGTCCCAAGCGTCTGAGGTTATAAGCATATATTGCTCATGTCTATTCTTAGTAGTTTGTCGAAATAGGAAGAGCTGCTCAGGAAGACAGAGGAGTTAGTGAGTTACAAAAGATTTCACAGGATGAAAAAGATCCAACAGTGAGTGTGTTCACCACTATGCAACACCTTATTCCCCTAAATAAGGGAACAAAGGTATGTCCTATAGGGGAAATGAATTAAATTACTAACTAAAAGCTTCTTATCTATACTGACAAATTGGAATCATGCTGATTCTGCATAGGGTTAAAACAAAATGCTGTCTTTGGTTTGGTGATGTTGGGGAAAGAGGTAATAGGGAAGAATATGCCTCCCGTGATTATGGAGAGAAGTAGAAAGGAGACCATCAATACAGTATGTATCATAAGAAGAAAGGTGCGGGCACACAGCAGGCATGCAGTGTTACTATTAATGTGTACTATGGATTGAGGACTCTCACACATCTTTTCAAGTTCTAGACTAACTGGTTATTTTGCTGGGAAAGTTTACCACCCTGAGCACTCAATAATGTTTCTCTCCTCATGAGGTCCTGTCCCTCCCTGAGCATCTGTAACAGTTAAAGGTTGTCATGTGAAGGAGAGACTTCCCTATAAATAAGCTCTTACCACTCAAGATCCCAAAGCAAACCTAATGAAAATTCATTGGGAGACGCACGCACACATACACATACACACACACACACACACACACACACACACACACACACACACACACACAAAATCACCAATCATCAAAGTGTAAGATTGGCTGGAAACAGGAAAAGGCTCAACGGGAGTTGGGGTGAGGTGGGACACAAGAGGGTAATGGAAGTTGAATATGATTAAAATACATTAAATCCATGTATGAAAATGTTATGAAACTCAGTATATATAGTTAATATATACTAATAGAAACCATTTATTTTGAAGTTCACCAAATGCTTCTCTCCAAAAAGTCCAAGCAGCCTGAGACACAAAGAGCATTGTAAAAAGAAAGGACTAAGGGAGGAGGGAAAACTTCCATGAGAGAGTTTGGGATTGCCCATCTATTTTTTTTTTTCTTCTTAATGTTAAGACTCAGGCAATGTATACTCGCACCCTGTCAAGAAACTTCAAATAAACCACTATAATTAAGAAAATGTAAACCTAAATTGAATGTGTCAGAAAACATTTTACTTTTTCCTAGTTATATATGGTAAGCATTTAAAACTGAACATTTTTTGCTATTCCTTGGAATCCATTTCCTCAGAGGCTCTCCAATATGCCATGCATTCAAACAGAGGACAAAATACACACATACACACATCCTAAGTAAAATCACAGGGATAATCGGACAGGAAACAAATCTAGAGAGAAAAACAAGGCTAGTGTTCAGAAAAAGGGATCCTTGAACTAAGAGGCAATGTTAACCCGTCTGGAGGTTTCTGAGCAGAGAATGCCATGCCAAGGGGAAGTCAATTCGGTGTTGACCGTTAAAGCCACGAAAGTAGTTTTAACTTTACTGCAACACAAACCTCAATCTCACGAAGCTTAGCCCGCTTCTCTTCACTCATTTCAGAGTACTTGGAGAACTTAGACTCGGTCATCTCTTCTCTGACTGGGTTAGAGTATAAATGATGTTCTTCCGACTTGGAACTCTGAGTGTCCTCTTCATCTTCACTGTCTTCCTCTTGACTGTGGAAATAGAGAATATACTGCATGTCACAGTAGGGAAAACAAAATACTGTATTTTACAGTTTGCGTATTTGTTTCTCACTGTCTTGGAACTTAAATGACATTGAAGAACATCTAAAACATTTTCTGTAAATATTTGGTCAAATAATATTTTAGACTGTTCTGAAAAACATTTCCTTCTACAAAAAAAGTTGAGTTTCAATATAATAATATAATCATGCTTTTAATAAATTCTGTGTTAATGTTATCAGTGTGCTTTTTATTCTGTAACACTGTCAAGCAAGGAAATAAAATGAATAGCCAATGCGTGCTACATATTACTCAGTTCAGTGAACTCATAAAGGTTTGGGTTTTTTTGGGTTGTTGGTTGGTTGGTTGGTTGGTTGGTTGGTTGGTTGGTTGGTTGATTTTTCCAGACAGGGTTTCTCTGTGCAGCTTTGCACCTTTCCTGGATCTCGCTCTGTAGACCAGGCCGGCCTCGAACTCACAGAGATCCACCTGACTCTGCCTCCCGAGTACTGGGATTAAAGGCATGTGCCATCACCGCCCCGCCATTAAAGGTTTATTTTTAAAAAGCCAAATGTTTACCCTCCTTCCACAAAGGCTATACTCTAGAAAATAAATGAATTTGTCACACTCACCATACAATAATCAATTCAAAACATAAGGACCTCAACTGATTAGCACATTATACTAAAGCACCATATAAAGCTTGAGTATTAGAAAACTTGAACTATTATGTTATAGCTGATCCTGAAAGATAGCTCTTCATTCAGTTCTTGTTTTATATACGTTTATTGTTGGAGCCCACGAGGTTTCCTAGTGGCTGTACCCAGCAGGACTGCATAAGCGGTTGATTAGACCACAGGCCTGAGTATCAGGTGTTTGTAAGGGTCAACACTTGGCTGTACCTAGCTAGGGGGAGGTCCTTTGCCCCGCCTCTTGGGATTATTATAAATAGCCCTTTGGAATAAAGCTCTTGACTGGTGGATAAAGATCCAGACCCACCTAAGGCTATCCTGCGTTTCTCTCCCCTCTTTATTTCTAACAAAGTCTCTTATTCCTCATTCCTCAAGAGTCCCTGGGGTAAATAAATGTGGGGATTGGTCTCCCACAGTTTATGAAGTCTGTACTTCCTTTTGTTTTATATTTATTTGTTTTATTTTATGTGTATGAGTATTTTGCCTGAATGCATGTATGTGTACCATGTACATGCACTGTTGCCCATGAACATCAGGAGAGGGTTTTGGAGCCCCTGGAACTGAGTTAAGGATATGTGTGAACCTCAATGCAGGTACTAGGAATCAAATCAAGGTCCTCTTCAAAAGCAACAAGTGCTAGTAACCTCTGAGCCACAGCTTCCTGCTATAATTTTATGAAAAATGAAATTTCAGCCGGGCGGTGGTGGCGCACGCCTTTAATCCCAGCACTCGGGAGGCACACCCAGGCAGATCTCTGTGAGTTCAAGGCCAGCCTGGGCTACCAAGTGAGTTCCAGGAAAGGCGCAAAGCTACACAGAGAAACCCTGTCTCAAAAAAACAAAAAACAAAAACAACAAAAAAAAAATTTCAAAATTCTAAATCTGTAACAAACTCATTACAAATGCTATTGTTTTTAGCGTTTCTTTCCATCCGTTACAAGTATTAACTTTAAATTCCATCTCTACTGAAAATGCAACAGTTTATCATATGAAGCAGCCCTCAGCCAAAAGGCATTTCTGATCCAGCCACTAGAGAGCAGTAGTGAGCTGTAAAAATTCTGAAGAACCAGAAAGCTATGTGCAAATTAGTGTTTCTTGCACTGCAGTTTCATAAACTACATTTTTATACTAACATGATTTACTCGGAGGTTTAAGAAAAATTAAAAATATGAATTCTACTTCTGACTCATGTTTCTACTAATGATTACTTCCACATCAATATTAAAACATTCTCATACAGTAACACAAAAATCAATTTTATACCCAAAACCCCCTAATGCTTTCAGAAAATGAACCTAATTACGTATCGAGTTATGGGATGAACTTTCTACCCTTCACTGTAAATTAAAGAATTATTTGACCAGTACAGTATATGTTTATGCTAACATTTTGAGATGTTGCTAATGACAGAGTCACCGACATAAAACGTCAATGAAAACATTTCAAAGCATTCAACTCTAGTACTCTGCAGTTGCAGAGAGCCACCGCCATTGATAAGCCACACTTTGACTTTCTAAGCATCTCACCACTACCAACTTGTTTCAGTCACACCAAGATCACTGTTGGTTTCCTCAGGCCATCAAAGTGCCTACAAACTATTGCCTGAGCACACTGCCTTGCAACCCATCAGTCCCTTACCGAGTGCACACAAATGTGCTGGGCCAGCAGAAGGGCTTGCCCGTTTTCCTTCTTCCATCTGAGGATAAAAGACTATAGTTGTTACAAAACAAAAAGCTCTTCCTAGAATAATCTTGACACCAATTGTTCCTATTATAAAACTCAATATTCACACAATGACTTTAAAAAGTATGAAGCGTCCTAAAACTTATCAATACAAACTTTAAGTTCTTACCACCATTATGCCAAAGGCAAAAATACTTCTATGGTGATTACAAAAAAGAAAACTATCAAAATCGTAATTTCTTTATACTCACAAAGGTCCTCCCCCTTCATTCTTAGTTCTTCTGACATGTTTAAACATTTAAAATAATAAAATAGTACTTAGCAATGCACTATCCAAAAGGAAAGGAATATAAATTTCCCACTTAACATTTTAAAAATCACTTTTTTGTGGCTCTAAAACAATATTTGATGACAAAAAATTAAAACAAATACAATTACTGCATTAGTAGCTACAAGGCAGAAATGTACAGCCTCAGGAAGAAAACTCAGCAAAGTGAAGCCTGGTGCAAAGACCAGAGAGCAAAGCTCTTCATTCACTGGAAAAAAACGATGCAAGCTAAAGATGATTCTCTCCCAAGGATTTGAAGGTGAAGTTTTCCTCTTCACTATTATTTCAACCATACCTGTAGGTGAAAAAGGGAGTATACATGTGCAGGGAACTGGGTATATGTGAAACTTAAGATTCTTACTTTTGGTTTTCTTCTTCTTCTGATTCATCGTGCTGGTCAAATAGCTCCCACTTAGAAGTTGTTACAGCTGCAGGGGAAAAGGGAGATTAGCTTTTTTTTGCTACAGCACAGTAGAAGCCCAGCTTTAGAGCTGAAAGTTTATATTACAGAAACTAATCTTAAGCTTATCTCTTCTTCATGTACTATACACTACATGTTCTTGTCTCATACCTACATGATATCTATGCAAACTCAGAAATGATTAAAAAACACTGTCATATTTATTTCTATGGTGAATGGCAAGATTTATTTGATCAGACCAACAAATATTAACAGATACCAAGTAAGAGTCAAGAGAAAGGCAAATGTAAACTGGATCTAATAAACATTATAGGAGGTCAAAGCTCAGTTTCTCTGAAACTGACCCCTGAAGTAGCTTTCCAAATGGATGCTGCTTCCCAACTAGACTATATTGAAACACCTTAGCCTGAAAGGTTTTCATGATTTCTGACTGTACTCTCAAAGCTTCCAAACGGAAGGATCTAAAACAATTACTATAGGAACACCAACAATCAATGAATGATTATGATAGACCTAAAACATGGCAGCATTGAGTGTGAAAGCTGAAAACAAAGACTTTACACAAAAAGAAAACATACACATGCAAATACAAAGGCACCAATAATTATTATAAGAACTTAATTTTCCCCTCACTAATTGCTGGGGATTCAACCCAGTGTCATACATACGCTAAGCAAGTACTACACCACTGAATGATACCACTATCCCAGTACACAACTGTTTAAAAGCTCAATATTTGTAATTTACTCACCTTGTGCTTCCAATTCAGATTCATCTACAGCCTCCCATTTTGACGGGGCTACTTTAAATATGGGTTCATTCTTCTTTGAGTCTTCAGTTGCATCCACTATTGAAGAAAAGATGAGCTATTAAATATATTAGGGGATGACTCAAACTAATGGCCTTACCAAAAATCTAATAGAAGTAAGTCCACATGTAGAGAAAACATTGACAGTATCAAGGACAAGGATTATAATGAACTCACTTTTTTTGCTTCAGACCCAATTTCTAAGCAGTGCAAAGTAAGCCCCTTTACCCATAGCAGACATATTCCAAGACCACTAGTAAATGTCTGAGAAACAGCTCTGAACTATACATTGACTATGTTTTCTTGTCCACACATAATTATAAATTAGGCACAGTAAAAATGTAATATAAACAATCATGAAAGAGAATAACTGTGAGAATGTACTATGATACCTAAAACTTGGCAATTTTTTGGAACTTTCCATTTAATATTTGCAGACCGAAGTTGGCAGTGGGTGACTTTAAGCATGAACAGGAAGACAGAAAATGGGCATAAAGAAACTACTACCCAGAAAACTCAGGTAACACTTTAAACATACGGAGCTGAGAGGGAGATAAACAAACAAACAAACAAACAAATGTTTTCGGGGCTGCAAAGTTTATACTTTATCCAATGGTTTAATATAATTTTAGGCCAGAGAACAGATGACACAGGGCATCTGACATTATGGCTATAAACAAACACAAGATATTGCCCATAGCTTTCAGACAACTGACACAAAAAGGAAATCTGCTACTATTACAGGAGAGTAGCAGTCCAAAAGAGAAAGATGACCATAAGAGAGCCCTTTCCTTTTAAAATTTTAAAATATCAGAAAAGGTGAGTAACTTGACATAGTCAAAAATTAAAACATTTCTCCACATTTCTCCAGAACATCATGTGAGAAAATAAAGCATTTTGGCAATCAAACCTGTTAGCTTTAATGTTTGAAATCTGAACTTACAAGGCACTCCATCCAGATCATCATCAAGATTTTTTATAGGGACTCCATCGAGATCATCAATGGGAGTGGCGTCAATGGGAATTCCATCCACATCTTCCAGAGGTGCACCATCAAGCTCTTCCTCAATGGGAGCACCATCAAGATCATCTGGCACATCCTACAGAAACATGCTCTACTGTAGTATTTTCTCGACTTCTTAAATCTCTCACTATTAGATTAATGTGGCTGGAGATCCATATTTCCAGACACAATGTAAACACATGCTTTATCATCCAGCCTGCCAAGGCAGCAATTATCTATACATTTATTTACCTAACATGTGCTAGGTGCTTATTATTGGGGCCAGCTAGCCTGTGACCCAAGGATGAACAAAATCAGGCTTGGTTCTTCTGTCAAAGAACTCAGTAAAGGTTTTTTGTTTAAAAAAGAAATCTATCAGAACAATAAATTAAAAGGGTACATAAAAAGGGTACTTATTATACTACTGAATAATTAAATTTCGTATAAAGAAGTCGTAAGGTAGCCTGAAGTTACACTTGGTAACACACAAGGTCCAGACAGAAGAACATGTACAAAGAGCAGTGGCAGGAGAACACCGTACACTGAAGACACTGAAACAAGTTTAAGAAAGTGGCAGAAGAGTAGCTGTCTCCCCATCAATAACAGGTAAAGGAGGGTCAGGAAAATCCATAGAGGCGGAAACATTCTGGAGAAGAACAGAAGCAAATACATGTCTAGCTTCCAAAAGCAATTTACCTCAACCTCACCAAAGAGTATTGGAGACTAAGCCCTCCAAAAGAGGGCTGCTCAGTAAGACTCCCTACTACAAGGACAGTCACACCTACATGCATAGGTTACAACACAGCAACAGAAAAAGGTAAAAGTCAAGGGCCTCCCAAAGATCCTAAGTTCTCCACTAGGAAACTCAGATATTGATATAAGTTAAAAGTCAGAAGACAACGTTTTCTTGTAAACATAACGATACAAACCAGGCCGTAAATGAGAGCAATAGAGAGAAAAATTGTTAAGAAAGTTAACAATCTGGATTAAAAAAGTTAGAAATGCAAGCCTCAATGAATCAAATAAAACTGATAGCAGTGAGTCAGCAGGATGATATGGCAAGTGAGACACTTACTTGAACATAGGCTTCACAATCTGAGTTCAACCCGTGGACTAAACTAAGTAAGGTGAGCGAGAGAGACTGACAAACATTCAGACTGTCCTCTACACTCTCCTCATGAGCTGTGTCAAGTACATGCCCCCATGCCTGCTCACATTATAAAGTTAAATAGTTTTAAAAAGGGGTTAGTTTTTTTGTTTTAGGGTTTTTTTTTTGTTTTTTGTTGTTTTTTTTTTTAAATTTAGTTGTCTGTGTGTGTTTATAGGGGCAGACTGGGGAGCTGGCTCAATGGTGAAGAACACTTGCTCTTGGAAAGAAAATCTAAGTTCAATTCTCAGCACCCGCATGGTGGCTCCTAACCATCACTAACTTCAGTTCCAGGGGATCTGATCCTTTTGTCTGATCTCTGTGGGCACCAAGCATACACATGTACATATGCAGGCAAAACACATCTAAAGCAAAACAAAACAGTAGGAAGCATCACCAATAGACTACGAAGCAGAACAAAGAATATCAGGTGTAGAGGACAACGTGGATGAAATATTGCACTCAATTATCAGTAAGAATAACAAAGGAATCAATGACCAAGACCACAAACATCTAAGAACTCTAGGATATGGCCAAGAGCCCAAACCTAACCATCCCCAAGATACAGTACAAGTTGAGATAAGCACTAAAAGCACAGTGAATTAATGAATCAATGACATTTAGGAGTGGAAAATTTCATAAATCCAGATTTTTAAACACACAAGGCACTAGGACCCCAACAGATATGACCAGATAAACCTCTCTGTGGTACACATGGTCAAGACATTAAAATACAAAGCAAAGCAGCAACAGTAAAAGGTGTAAAGGAAAAATGTTAACTCACCCACAAAGGCAGAAGCATCAGAGTAATAAATCTCTCAGCAACCCCAAAGCAGGAGAGCAATAAATGATATAAATCAAGCCCTGAAAGTAAATAACTGCCAACCAAAAGTGCTATAGCCAGCAAATCTGTCTTATTTTAAATACTGAGAAATAGAACATTTCAAGACAAGCATAAACTAAGGCAGTTCACAAGCACCAAGCCATACTGCAAAAGATATTTAAATACTATATACATATACAAGAAGAGGAAGACAGTCTCAATCACAAGAGCCAGGAATGAAAAAAATTTCAGGACAGGACTATATAAACAAAGAAAAAATAGGAAAGAATCCATCATATCCAACCTCATAAACCAGCAAACTCGGATCCTAAGAGGGGAGAAACCCAAGAACAAACAGGAAAACAAACAAACAATGAACAATTAGGATTATAACAATTAGGAAACCATTCTCAATAATAACCTTAAACATGAATAGCCTCAATTCACCAACAAAGAGATTCATGCATTACTACCAGAAATGAAGATGAAAGATATACAAACCATTTAGGAGGGAAAAAGCAAGAGAATGATGATGAACACAATTCGGTACCATCATGCTACATCTTCCAAGTCTATGTTTACTTTTGAGCTAACTTTAACATAATCGAAATTTTTATACAGAAACAATCCCCAACTCTTGATGGTTTGACTCTTTGAAAATTTGCAATGGTGCAACACAATACACACTTAGTAATAACTTCAATTATGATCTTTTCTTCACATAGCGACATACAGTGTGGTGTTTCCATGATGCTGGGCAGTGGCACTTAGTTATGGGCACCAGTCAACCATCTGATCACGTGGACAAATACTATCTATCTACAGTGTTTCGTTGCCATCATTTTTGATGGCAGCTTTGCAATAAGTTAACTGAGATACTCAATACTTTCTTTAAAACTAGGTTTCCTGTTAGATCATTTTTGCCTAGCTATAGGTTAATTGCTTGAGATATTCAAGGTAGGCTAGGCTAAGCTCTCAGATTCAGTCATATAGATACAAGTATTCAATGCATCTTCAACTTAATGATAATTTATTTACAGTAAGTTTATGAAGAACTCCTTGTTGAGGGACTTCTGTGTATTATGTTTTCTACTAATATATCATAAATCTTTTCATGTTATTAAAAGAAAGAAAAAGAAAAAAAAAAACAAACAGCCACTATCAAATAAGACAACAATGAAAATCCCTGACAAATCTAACATTGACTCCTGGGTTATTTAATGGTAAACAGAGGCACTTCTCACAAAGAAATTATTTATATTTATAATTATATACACACACACACACACACACACACACACACACACATATATATATATGCTTGTAACATCCCTCTCCTCAGACCAATTTTTAAGTACAGAATACCTACCTCTGTTTCCTTTTCTTCAATGATATTTACAAGTCCTAAGAAAATATTTTGAAGTTTGATCAGAAATGGTTCTGGATAGATTGCCCAGTCTTCCCATGCTCTGAAGCAGGTCATTACCCGTTGCTAAATAAATAGAAAATAGGAAGTGAATGACTAGTTGAGGCAGTATGTCTCAAACTTCAGTTCATGAGGATAACAACTGTGATTTGCTGAATTTTCCTTTAAGTTGCTAGATCTTTTTTTTTTCCCAAATTAAAGAGAATATATATGTCATTTCCAAATTTTTTAAAGCAATGTTATCTTCCAAGTAAAAAGAGTAAAGGCCTAAAAATACAGGGGGTGGGAGGGTGGGGGGAAGAAAACCACTTGTTTTTTAATTAAGGTCAACTCTCATGTTGTCCATAATGTATGTGAGCCACATTCTGAAAAACAATCTCACAGTACCTTCTGACCACTAGAAACCAAAGCAATCAAGCTTTACCCTGAATCAATTATGACCCAATGAAGTCTTGGCAAACAACTTTCCTTTGCACATTTCCTATACTTTTCTATAAAGTATAACTTACAATCAAAACTTATGACTAAAAAAAATTTTAATGGATTTGTTTGAATATTGTAGTGATTTAAATAAGCATGGCCCCCATAGACTCATGTGTTTGAATGCTTGGCGCACAGGGAGTGGCGCTATTAGGAGGTGTGGCTTTGTTGGAGAAAGTATGTTACTGTGAGATCGTCTATGCTCAAGCTACATCCAGTGTGGCACACAGTCTCCTTCAGCTGCCTGTAGATCCAGATATAGAACTCTCAGCCCCTTCTCCAGCACCAAGTCTGCCTGCATGTCACCATGCTTCCAGCCATGACAATAATAGACTAAACCTCTGAAACTATAAGCCAGCACCAATTAAATACTTTCCTTTATAAGAGCTGCTGTGGTCAGGGTGTCTCTTCACAGCAATAAAACCCTAACTAAGACAAATATCTATATAATGGGGTCATGGGACAGCTTCCCAAGCTAAAGAAATTTCTCAACAAAGAAAGTCTTCTTCCCGCAATAGTATATTCACTTATTCAATTACTATCTCGGGAACAGGGGAGATTGACTGGCTTTTTCTTAACATTAGCCTACAGCTTAATGTTATTGGTTTGTTTTTTGTTTTTTTTCTTTTTCTTTTTTTTTTTCTTTTTTTTTTTTTTTTTTTCTTTTTTGGTTTTTTGAGACAGGGTTTCTCTGTGTAGTTTTGGTGCCTGTCCTGGAGCTCGCTCTGTAGACCAGGCTGGCCTTGAACTCACAGAGATCTGCCTGCCTCTGCCTCCTGAGTGCTGGGATTAAAAACTTGCACCACCACCGCCCAGCCTATAAATAGTAAATCTTATAAGATTTTTTATTTTATATTATATATAATAAGATATTTATTATTATATAGTATATTGTATTATAAAATAGCAGTGATTTTAAAAATATAGTATTACATATAAAATATATATACACTTATTTTTATAAGATATTATTATATAATATATTATATTATAAAATAGTAAATACAGTTATTTTAAAAAACTGAGGTTTTTTTCCTTCAAAGCCGTTCATTAAAATTATTTCCAGCTGCCTGTCTTAAATGTGTATTCATGATTTAAACAATAACAGTGTCCAGCACTCCCCATATTCCAAGAAATTTTAAATCTTCCACACAACTTCTGAAGACCAAATTTTCAAACCATTATCAAGGACATTTTTAAGCCACCTTCATGCTCCCGCTATTATTAAGCTAGTAGTGGTCACCTTCAAGCACCCTTCTGCAAACTAGGAAACCAGTGATGTCAACTCTCTTTCTATCAAGTTCTGCACCTGGTCCCAGCTGTGAAGAACTGTCTCAGCTGGCCCTCTGCTTTCCTAATGACTCACTTCACACTAGGGTACAGTGGGGCCTTTCTCCTCTGTGGCGTGCTATGGAAGGCGGTCACTAAATCTACTCAATCTTCCCATTTTCTGGGGAGGGGATACAGGCCAAAACTTTGGTCACCCCAAGACTCCGGAGGACGTGGCTGGCTGCTGCCCTCCAGCTCAAGCATGGTACCTCAGCAAACACAGGGTCAGGCGGCACTCCAGGCCCTATGCCACAGTAGGCCTCACATCACAACCACCTACTATATCAACTGAGCTAACAATGCCCTGAAGATACTTTCTAAACAACCACGAATAATCGAAATGCATGTTCCTAATCCAGACAAATTGCATATACCATTATAAAACAAATGGCCTTCTGAATGTGTTCTGAGGACCTGAGTTCAGCTCCCAGCACCTACATCAGTTGGTTTACAATTCCCTGTAACTCTGAGTCCAGGGGGATCCTGTACCTCTGGCCTAGCTAAGAACCCACACACATGTGCATATACCCACACAGAGACACATACACATAATTAAAACTAATAAATCATGAAAGAAAAATTTTAAAATAAAAGTATCTAAATAATTAACATAAAACTAAAAACTATCTGACAACACAATATTTAAAGAATTTTAAGAGTAGTTTCTAAAAGATCCAAGTCTTGAATATTATATTTGTCTGACATTCTTTTATAGCCCTCCTCCTCTATTTGACACATCAGGGCAAAAACAATAAAATATACATACCTTAAAATTTTCAGATTGTAAATGGCCTTGAATTGTACGGTAAGTAGCATTGAGGTCTGAAAATATCTGACATAGCTTTGTTTCAAAACTGAAATTCAAACAATACATTCTTTAAAATAGAATTTAACAACTCACATTCTCTTCAGCCTGCTAGCCAATGAAAAACCACTCGTCTTACATACAAAGCAAATTAAGAAACTTAAAATACCAGTGTCCTTTAGCAAGCAATTTTATATTTATGATGAATTCAGCCATCTGGCCCTCCTTCTTTGTCATATAATAGCAAACTTAAAAGGTAAGTGACATAAGAGAAGGGAAAAAGAATTAGTAGCAGAACTAAGAGTAAGGGCTCTCCCGATCCCATTCTCCTTTTCTCGCCTGCACAAGCACTCACAGTCACATACACATACATATGTAGCATAAACTAACCTAGGACTTGCTATGCAGCCAAGGATATCCATGAACTTCTCATCCTCCTACCTCCACCTTCCAAGTGCTGGGCACATACCACTACATCTGATTTTATAAAGTGCTGAGGATCAAACCCAAGAGTTTTGGGCACACTAGGCAAGCACTCTACAAACTGAACTCCACTCATTTCAAAGGATGACCTGGACGCTGTACTGATCAGGGGGTACAGAAGAGAAACAAGTTAGGAGACTACTGCTGTAATTCAGGTGGGACAATGGCAACTTGGGCCGGCAGCCAGGAAAGTGGTGTCAATCAACTTCTGGATAGATTATAAAATCTATTTTTATCAATAAAAAGTGCTAGTGGGTTAAAGAGAAAGAGGGGAGCCCAAAAAACTTCAAAGAGCTAAAGAGACTAAGATGCAAACCAGTCCCCAGTTTCTTCCTCACTATATAGCTTAGTTAAGATGACCTTGAGCTGCCTGCCTCTACCTCTGGACTGCCAGGATCACAGTGTGTATTACCACACCTGGTTTTAAGTGGTACTGAAGATCAAACTCAGGGCTTCTTCATGCCAGGCAAGCACTCAACCGACTGAGTTACAATTCCCAGTCCAGGCCATAATTCTCAATTTCCTTTTACAATCAATTCCTTTCCCTGAGCCTAACCATTTAATAAATACAGACAGAGGGGGAACTCTGTGGAACTGAAGATTTACATACGAATTACAATGCCCACTACAACTCCCTTGTGCTTTAGAAAATAAGAACAAGGAAAACCAACCAACAGGGCTGGCAAGCTAGCTCCTAAAAGCACCAGGTTCATTCATGGACATGGCAGATCATAACTATGATTCCAGGGGATTTGACTCCTTCTGGCCTACATGCACCAGGCACACATGTGATGCACATAATACATGCAGGCAAAGCACTCATATGGAAAAAATAAAAATTAAAAAAAAAAAATCTTTTAAAAAAAATAAATCAATACAATGATTACCAAAAGAAAACAATGATGTTAAAACTTTGGTTTCTTCTTTTACATATGCCATTATTTATTATGCTATTTATGTTTATTATAAAGTAGCTAAATAGGCAAAATATATAATTTAAATTTTTTTAAATGCCACTTATTTGTCCTGTCAATATTTAAGAAATAAAATATAATGCATGGTGGTTCACACTATAATCTCAGCACCTGGAAGGTTAAGGCAAGAGTATCGCCACAAGTTTAAGGTCAGTCTAGGCTACACAGTAAATCCTAGGCAATCTGGGCTAGAGTGAGACCCCACTTCAATAAAAAAACAAACAAGAGCGAGCTACATGGCTCAGTGGATAAAAACACTATTGTTAGGAAAGACAACTTGCAATCTATCCCAGAAACCCACATGGTGGAAGAACATCAACTCCTACAGGTTGTCTGACTACTTATAGATGTTCCATGTTCACACATACATAGACACAAATAAATGTCATTAATAAGAAAAACTGAAAGAAGTTTTCAAAAAACTACTACTGTACCTTACAGTGGTTTCGTTCAATAAACATAAGTCCATTTCTTTAAAAATTCTACTAAATTGCTTTTAAATTTTCTGATTTATTATTACTATTATTGTGGGAGTGAGGACTGAAGTCAGGTCAGAGGACAACTCTGTGGAGTCATTTCTTTCCTTCCACCTTTACCCGAGTTCCCAGACTCAAACTTAGTCATCAGGCTTGCACGGAAAACTTCTTAACCGACTGAGCCATCTCACAGATGGCTCTGAAATTATTTCTTGTTAATGAACAATACTAACAGAACAATCCTTTTGAACTCCTCATCCTTAAATTCATCACCTTAAGAGTATCAGCTCATACTTACAATTTCCTGTAATATGAAGCATTGGCAACTTTGGCTGAAGAGTTGTACAAAACATCAGACACCAAATATAATCTGGCAATCTGTAATGCAAAATGAGACAAAAGGAAAACAATAGCCAACAGCATATCTAGAAAGTAACCTGTACACTCATTCCTTGAGTTTGGCTATAATTTAATAGTAAATAATAATTAATCTCTATGAGATCCATCATCATTACAAACACAACTTTTGCAGGAATACAATCTGTTATTTACATTTCAACTAGTTTCTCAGACAAAAGAAAAGACTACATAGAAAATATTTCATCCGTCAAGCTCTTCATGTAAAAAAGAAGCTAATTCCAATTAAAAAAAGAAAAAAAAGTCAACTATTAACCCCTTATCTAAAGTTCAGAAAGAGAAATCATTTCAATACCTTCTTGGGAAGAGGTGTCTTTAAGATAGACAATGACTCAGTAATGCAATCCACTATTTCTTCAGCAGCTTCAGCGTTATTAAGACAGAAAACCATGGCATCTCCAATATCATTTTTCCTTGGCGTTAATCCTCGCAAGATTTCTTCTAATTTATCCCGCTGTCTGAATATAAGTTTTCACTTATAAATATTTAAACATAATATTCCAAACGTACCAATAACTACTGCTCACAGACTAACTTCTTTGGGTGTTTCTCAGTAAATTTACCAATTACTGTGTTCACCTCACAAAGACTAGTTTGTTTAAAACCCACTCAGATAAAATGGTTTTCAAGATTGAGTTTTGTTAGGTTCTCTCCAAATTTGGTATAATTTTTTTTTTGAGGGGGGTAGAGACAGAGTTTCTCTGTGTAACAGTCCTGACTGTCCTAGAACTAATTTTGTAGACAAGGCTGGCCTCGAACTCACAGAAATCCACCTGCCTCTGCCTCCTGAGTGCTGGGATCAAAGGCATGTGCCACCACTGCCCATCTACAATTTTTTTAAAAACTTATATAGAGCAGAATACTTTTTCTAAAAATAACAAAATATTCTAGTAACTTTATGGTCATTTATTTTAAAGTCTCCAAAAGTATTCCACTCTTACTATGCCCATTAAAATAAAAAACCTCCCAGTTCTCCATATCCTTTCTTTGAAGGAAGTATTACTTTATTAGCATTACAAGGAATTAAGTAGGACAAGCTTTTTCTTTAAGGAAAACATAAATATTTTAGGTCCTGCAGATCACATGGTCCCTATAACAGTTCCTCTACTGCTATTATTCCAAGGAAGCCTTACATATATGCAAAGCAATGAGCACCATTGTTTTTCAATTAAACTTTATTTAGTTGGAAAGCAAGATGGCAAAGCAGGTAAAAACACTTGCCTCCAAACCTGATAACCAGTTTCATCCCTAGGACCCACAGATGAAAGAATAGTGTCCTGCAAACTGTCCCCTAGCCTCCACATGCATACCATGAGTATGCATACACACATATACAAATATAATAAGTAAATGTAATAAGAACTTTAACCTTCATTTCTAAAACCAGAAGATAGCTAGAATTAGACTAAGGACTGGATCTATAGCTAATGTAATGAACATAAACCTAAAGGAACAAATACACTCAACAACTGAAGGACCCCACTAGCAAAAACCACCTCACCAACAAAGCACTGAGGCAATGGGTATTAAGCTTTCCACACTGTGCAATGAAGTATGTAGCATTACATGCTAAAATCTTTTAGCCAACATTTTCCACGAGGTATAAAGAACCTCTAAACACTTATTTAATATGTCTGCTTTTTAAAATAGAGCTAACTCATTATACCAGTTCTAAACAAACACTCTTTGTAAGATTTAATTTTTTTTTTTTTTTTTTTTTTTTTTTGGTTTTTCGAGACAGGGTTTCTCTGTGTAGCTTTGCGCCTTTCCTGGGACTCACTTGGTAGTCCAGGCTGGCCTCGAACTCACAGAGATCCACCTGGCTCTGCCTCCCGAGTGCTGGGATTAAAGGCGTGCGCCACCACCGCCCGGCGTAAGATTTAATTTTTATCTTATGTGTTTGAATGTTTTATTTCCATGTGTGTATGTACATACACAACATGCACATCTGGTGCGTACAGAGGCCAGAAGAGGACACAGGAACCCTAGAACTGGAGATAGAGATGGTTGTGGGCCACCATGTAGGTGCTGGGATCTGAATCCAAGTCCTCAGCAAGAGCAACAAGAGCTTTTATTAGGTGAGCCATATTAGGTGTGCACTAATATTAATGTTTTCCTAGCTGCCATCTCAGACCTACTACACACAATAGTAGTAGTTCTATAGTTCTATATAAAACTACAGAAAGGCTTTACCTGACCCCAATACACGGTAATTTTTCTTCTCTTATCTTGGACTCTGGCAAAAATTCTAATAATCTCTAGGTAATTTCTCTAAGAACCTTAAGTATTGCAATGCTAGAGAAAGAGCTCAACTATATTTAAGAGATGATCACTAATTTCATCAGGAGGTAGTTAAATTCAACAGGATACACTCTTGTTATTTACCATTATATTTATCCAAGATGTCTAAAATCCTAAAATATGAAATAAAACATGCTCCACACTGGCAAGTGAGAATCTCGCTTTCTCTTATGGCTTGAAAGAGTTAGAGCAGACAACTAAAGGCAGCAAGCATTAGGACAACTTTCCTGAACATACAACAGAAAAGCTCTTACTCTTCCTTGAGTGCTCCCTTTTTACTGGGCTCTTCCACAAAGGCCTCCGCCTCTTGCTCTTCTGACATCCCATGAAGGTATGGATTTAATGGTGGTGGCCTCCAAAAAGATCCATTTTTGAACATACGAAAATCTTCTGTCCGCCATTTAGTTGGAGAATCTCCCTAATAATACCCAAAAAGTTATTAGAAAGCTCTAACCTCAGAGTTAAAGTCAACAAAGCAACTGATCCTACTTGCCTGCAGAATAGAATAAAGCTTCCACCTGTAGTAGACATGGGCTGGTGTCTGGTTTTCAAATAAGAACCTAAACAAGACAAACAAAAACAATAAATACCATAGTCTTTAGGAGAAAGCTATCTACTTTAGTGTCTACATGAAACCAGTTCCTTGTGCCTATTCAATTAAAAAGAGACAGAGAGCACACTACTATCAATTAAATAAAACAAATGAGAAATATTATTTGCCCTCTTACTTCTAAAGAAGACCAAAAACAAAGATCCTGTGGCATGGGGGTAGGAAAGGAGTCCTTTCATTTTTCCATAATATGCACCATTCCCATGCCCCAGACTGCCTTAAAAACTAATATGAACAGTCAGAATGACTGCTTTTATAATTTTAAATTTTTTGTTTGGTTTTGAGACAGGATCTCTCTATGTAGTCATGGCTGTCCTGGAACTCACTATATATACCAACAAGTTACCCTCCAACTCACAGAAATCTACCTGCCCCTGCCTCCCAAGTGCTAGGATTAAAGGTGTGCACCACCATACCATAACTGGCATTATAAAGCACAGGGCAGAAGATAAACTAGAATACTGGAGAGATTTTCTCAACAGGTAATTTGAAAAGCTTTTACCCTATTTAATAGAATATTGAATCAATGTCTTAAATAAAGCAATTCAGATGATAAACAATTTCTTTCAAACTACTTTGCTCAATTCTAGCTTGCTTATGACTTTCACGGGAAAGCATAATGGAAGTTATTTTCCTCCTAGACAATGCTAAGAGCTAAATCTTACTACTTTTAGAATTTTATTCTTGGGAAAATACATCTATATACGATGTATTTGTTTGCATGTGTGCACATGCTCATGCACACCACAGAACAAACAGCTCTCTCTTTCCACCACATGGGTTCTGGACTCTGAACTCAGGTTGTCAGCTTGGCAGCAAGAGCCCTGAACCCAGTGAGCTGTCTCACTAGCCTACTCTTGGAAATATTTTCAGTATCAAAAGAGAAAGAAACAGAGTTAAAAGGTTTTCATACCTATATGAGGATAATTAAAGTATAGAATATAGACACAGACTTTAAAAGGAGCTGGGGATGGATTTTGCCTGTAAATCTCAGTACTAAAGTAGGACAAGCACAGGGCCAGTCTAGGCTACAGAATGAGATCATCTCACTCTACGCCTCATCTGCCTCCAAAAGAAAGTATTGAAGTCAAGTCAGTCCCAAAAGACCAACATTGTATGATTCTACACTTAGAAAAATATGTAAGGCAGTCAAATTCACAGAAATACAAAGAATGGTGTTTCCAAGGGGCTAATGAGAAGAGATGGAGAGTTACTCTTATTTAATAAGTATAGAGTTTCAGTTCTGGAAGGTGAAAAGATGTCTGGAAATGAATTGATAAGTGGTATGTTGTAAAATAATGTGAATGTATTTAACGCCACTTGAAAATAGTTAATGCTAAATTTTGTTATAGATTTATTACATAATAAAAGAAGCACACCTGAACATAGGATTGTTGATTTCTCTGTTCATAATCATAGCTTCAAACATTGGCCCTTCACGTACAACAAATTCTATCATTCGGTGTATCAGGGCGAGCAAATTCCTACAACAACAACACAGTTAAAGAAAATGGATTCAGACACACCCCTATATCAAACTACATTTGACCTAAGTTACTATAATGGTGCAGTTAAAAAAAAAAAAAAAACATTCTGCTGACTAACAGAATTTCATATCAAAAAAGTAACCTGGAGCACACATTCAAGGCCTTGTGCATTAAGAGGGAAAGGGCCAGTGAGGGTGGAGGAAAGGGAGGAAGGAGAGGTGAAGGAGTGTGGGGAGCCACAAAACAGCCTCACAGTAACAGACTGAATTTCCTAAATGCCACTTAACATCATTTCCAAAATGCAAAAAAATTAAATTATAAATCACAACTAATTGGATATCAGCAACTTGCAATTTGCATGTTACAGCCATCTAAAAATGTATACACTATGTCTTTTTTAAAGAAATTAGTCCTAATACAGATACTTTCATAATGATATTGAAATGTTATGACCATAACTTTAATTTACAAAAATGTAAAACTATTTAACAAATATAAGGCCTGATTTAATAAAAGACCCATCCAAATTCCTGTGTTCTAGTACACACATACCAGATGTAGTTTTTATTAAATCTGACCTTTAATGAGGCAACATCCCTTTGAAGCACTTCAAAATTAGTTTAGAATTCCTAACGTGTAATCCTGCCTGCATATTACCAACCAATGAAAAAACTATATTGTAAAGCCATGAGTAAAGGAAGTCCTCCTACACTTTACAAAACAGGGGACATGGTGAGGTGTCCACTCTCTGGAATACTTATCTTCCAATGTTTGAGCCAAAAAGATTGGAGCTACTGTTTATTAAGTTACTTTACTGGTTGCACTCATAGGAGGAATTTAATTTTTTAAATCAGAAAATAAAATCCTTACTAAAAGATTCCAAACTAATTTCAGATATTGAGTAATGTGTCAGGCAGAAAGGACTCAGCTTCCTTATTCCTAAGCTGCTCTTGACTTCCCTTCCACCAGTCCCCAAGTAGTACAAAGTGGGCAAGTTACAACTGGGAGAAGCAAAAGGATATTGACTCTTGGGAGAAGACACATATAAATTACAGCCTGAGCATTCTTGGCTCAATTAAGTCCATGTAACTGCTAGAATATAAATATAGTTATACAAGACAGATTTTTTTTGTTTTGAGGGAGGTCTATAATACTCTGCTTCAAAATACCTGATCGTGAAATCATCTCTTATACTGACTATATTTTCTACAATTTTTATACAAGCCTACTCAAATGGACACTAATATTTCTACATAGTAGAAAAAAATAATTCTAAAGATCAAAAAAATTACATGGAAGTTTAAATCTTTACAAAGGGGAAATTATCCTTTAGAACTATCAATTCAACTTCAAATTGTTAAAAAAAAATCAGTTAATTTTAACTTAAAAATTATTCTCCTTCACAAATATATTAACTGGGCAGATACGCAGTGCTGCTCCCTAGTGAGAAGGAACTCAGCACCCTCATAGTTTGTGGCACTGTTTAGAAAGGGCCATGCAGTTATTAGTCAGTTCTAAAATCCCCACTGATACAAGGCAAATTAAAGCTCAGGGAAGTTTCATGTGCAAATCATAATACATGACCATTTACCAAGTAGACAAATGTTATTGACCCAGAGACTTTTATCAATACAGTCAAAAACAACTTGACTTCAGTCATTTAAGGAACATGAAAAATGGTTTATCATAGCAAGGGATTCATTCTAATGGTAAGTCAAGATTTTTCAGCAAAATATATACATAAAATTTTATTTAGAAATAATCTGAGTCACACATAAAATTACTGGGTATGTTTTTTTTTGAATGCTACAAAAAATACTTTCCCTGTGAACGTTTTAACAGTGGAAAAATAACCCACTATAGTTTTAAATAGGCTTGCACTGATAAAAATCTATCTATAAAAAAATTACAAGTATAAAGGAGGTTAAAATGTTTCATATGACTATTTAAAATCAAAATCTGACAATTAGTTGCTGCTATCTTGGAATCAAGAGTAAAGCATTGCAATCATATTCTTCCATTAAGGATTATATAATTTTCTTATTTAAAAAATGACTTTTCAATCAAAACAAAACAGTGTAGTACAAAAATGTTATATTTTAAAGTGCATTATTTTATTTTTAAACAGTAATTATCTTATTCTGGGCAACCACAAAAAAAAAGTCTCTCAGTTATAATAAAACCACATTTATTGGAGTCGATCGTACCAATGTCTGGTCAAAAACTGTATACTTTCCCAATCCATCCCATGATGTTTTCCTGGTCCCCCGCTGCCGCAGACAGTTCAGCTGGTGTTGCTCACCAAGGCCAATGTCAAAGAGAATTTGGAATTCTTTTGTGTTCATTTATTATTCAACCAGTGTTGTGTTCCTGTGTTTGGGAAAAGGCTGAGCTTGACTGAGCAAGAGCATACCTACACCATGATTGTTCTTCATTAGCAATGTATTTAAAAAAAAAAAAAAGGGGAAGAAAGAGAAATAAAAAGATCCAAATATCTTTGTTATCATGACTAAAAATTCCTATTATGTCCTTTGTCCACAAAAACAATTGGAATTTCTTCTCAAAATCAATTATGGAAAAAAAAAAAAACTGCACATCTAAAACCAAGATTATATATTAAATGTAGATAATCCAGAAACCAAGAGAAAAGCAATAGATTGGTTCAAATTGTAATATTATTTAAAATTTAAGACATGTTTTATTTAAAATACCTATTTTCCCTTCACAATAGTTTCAAATTACTAGACCAACAACTCTACATTAATCTACTTAACCATTCTAATTTCTAAAGCTATTAAAAACTATGTAAAACAATAACAATAAAAACAAAAGAAAAGATAACATAAAATTCCCAAGTGTAATAACTTATTAGTTTTTATACATCCCCCAAAAGCACTGGGAAGGAGCCATTGCTCAGTCAAGATATTACCTTTTCCTCAACACCATTTCTTTTCAATTCAGAAGGGGATATTGTCTATATTTAGATCAGTAATAATAAAGAAAAACATGTACCTTTCTGTTGGGATAACCACTTTGACTATGGCTTGCGACAGAGTCTGTATATGAAGTCACATCAGATAATAAACATAGAATATGTGAGTATTGTTAACAAGTAACAAGCAAAAATATACATAATGCATTGAAAACACTACACATCTAATCACAAGTTCTGCAGGCAATCACTGCACTGGAAGTAATTATACACTATGAAATTACATAAATGCAAATGGATGTGTTCACAGTGAACAATTAATGTTCACCAAATGCAAAGAATCAGAACATTCCTGCTAGAATGCACATCAATGCACTGAAATAGGTACTACACTGAGAATTATCAGATAAAGATTTTAATTCGTGAAGTAATTAACTGTTTGCCTCTGATCATACAGTTTGCTACTTTGTTCCCAAGCCTTTAAAAACAGCCCTGCAACTTCAAGTGTAATTAACTCGTAACAGAACCAACAAATTCTTAAACTTGAAATTAAGTTGGTTTTATGTTTAATAAAGAAAAATACTCACCCTTTGCCTTTACTACATTAATTAACTATTTTTGAAATACCATATATGCTGTTATATAGTCTAATACACCTCAAGACCTCGAAAGCTAAGTTAGTTTGCTGCCATCCAAACAATTTATTTAGGTGGTCTTTCTAATTGAAAAGTCTCTTAACCAAATAAAAACTATCATGTTCTTAGAACAAAGTAAATTCAAACACTGAATTCAAGCAAACCTGAATACAACACTGAACAAGGGGAGGGGAGCTTACCGAGGGGTCAAAAGGGAATGGTAGCCACAAATAAAAATAGGACCTAAATTAATTCAATCTAGGGTTTCCATGGGCTAAGGCAGGGAACATATCTACTTATTTCTTTATGAGTTGCCAGAGTAACACACATATTTTTATAAAATTGTTGAAAAGAAATACTACCACAGATTTAGTATTTACATATTAGATTCAGCCCTATGTACATTGTTTAAATTACCTTCTCAAAATCCTCCTTGTTTTTAGGTGGTGGTAACATGGGAGCATTGGGGTTTTTTAACCGCTCTCTAGGCTGCGCATTAAAAGGCAGTCCGGATGGAGGTGGGGGGAGTGTGTGTTCCATCATAGAAGGCGGAATGTATATTGGATGTGGAGGAATAGGTACAGCTTTACCCCAACCTAACTTCATTTCAAAAGACATAATCATTTTTCCTACAAAAGAAAAAAGAAAAGAGAAAGGTTACTTTGACAAGCCTCCAGAGAAAAAAGTATTTCTGGCAACCTGAATTAAATTTCCTTTACAGCCTTTCGAATTTGATTTAAAATCTTAGTACAGTTTTTATGAATAATCTTCTATACCAAAGAAAGATCTAAATTCTATAAATGGACCGTAAGAACTTTACCATTTAAATTTTTTAGAGCTCTTTCAGCATCTCTTCTATTCATAAAAGCCACAAAGCCACAATTTCTTTCTCTTGCTCGTTCTTCATCAGTTCTAGGCCACATAATTTTTACACTAGCTAATGGTCCAAATCTTCCAAATTCTTGACACAGCATTTCTTCATTCATCTATTAAAAAATGAGAGTGTTCGGTTATACACAAAGGGGGAGGGGCACAAAGAAGTCTATGCAGCCCAGAAAGCAAAATCATTTTCACAAAGTAAAAAGCAACATATTAATGCTATAGTATTACATCCTAATATTAGGAACTCAACACTGGGGTATTTGCAATATTTTCATATTAGAAGCCTTCTATTTTATTTAAATAAGCAGCTAGGGTTTAGGTTCTTAGAGCTGCTAGGGTTTAGGATCTTAGAGCTACTGGAACCAAAGGTGTATCTGAGTTCTCTTCCTGTTTGACAGCAGTGGTTTAGCTATAAACTGAACAGCATTTCAGGCAAGAGTGGGGAGTGTATTTGTGGATGATGGAAAGAAAAACAGACTCTATTGCTTTCTTCTCTCTAGTCCTCATCTATCAGGGTGATCAAAAAAAGTCAGAAAACTATACATACACAGCACAGTCGGAAGTACAATTTTTTTCAACAAAATATTCCATCTCACTACTGTATCCCCCAAAACATACTCATCAAACTGAAGCGAAGGACCTGAAACACTGAAGCCGAGCTCCAGCTAAAACAGGAACACAGTTCAGCAGGGAAAGCGTGAGGAGGAGGAGGAGGAAAAGGAGCTCTAAGAGAGCTACACCTCCCGAAGAGGTGCCTCAAAAAGCACAATTCAGTCACTAAAGGGAAGACACAGCTTCAGCAATGTACAGGAAACAATTTAGATCTAACCAGTAAGTGCCAAGTTTACAAAACAATTACAAATACTATCTAATTCCATCAGATTCGTTAACTTCAGAATCTAAATTTTACTTTTCTAACTGTCCAACAACAAAAATAACCGGAAGTCAACACTCATTTTATTTTACTGAGATTACCTGTGGATTAATGTTTCCAAGGTATAAATTAGTGGTACTTGGATCTCCTACATCATGTGAGCCAGGTGCATAGTCATCAAGAACTAAAACAAGGAGAAAAAAAACAAATTACACTCTGTGAAATACAAAGCTGAAATTTCTATTAATTCGAAGAGCAAAAAACTGTATTACCACCAGATGATCGATTTCTTCTTGAAGGCACATCCACTTAAAGGGAAAAAAAGGGAACAACTCTTAGTTTTTAAGACAATAAATCATAAATACATACACTAAAATAAACGTCACTTACTAGAACGTCGCTGACCATCAGAATCTGACTGAGGAGGCTCAAATCGACTTAACCTGCCTTTTGTTTTATGTCTCTCATCACGTTCTTCCTGAATTCTGTTGAAAATATTTAGCAGACTTAGAGTAAGCCAAATTCATACTTATAAACAGAGCTTATCGAAGTAACATCTTCAAATAATGCAACGTATTTGCATTACCAGTAATTATAACCAAGATCAGTGAGCCCCTCAAGTTACAAGACAGGAACAAGCCTATCTCTACAAGTCCACACTGAAAATAATGTCTCTTTGGGGGTGAAAAGAAAATTCAACATGAAACTACTGCTTACATTTTTGCTCTTAATAGATCTGATGACCTCTACCCTAGTGAGTAAATAGGATTCCAGATAGGAAATAAACCAATTGAATTAAATCTACACATGACAAGCAGCAATGGACACTGATTACATGCTAGTTGACTCTCAAGCACATACTACCATCTATTGTAGCTACAGCAAGCTCACTTGTAAGCCAGCTGATAACTAGTATACATACCAACATCTGATATAATTATCAGTCCAGGATGCCTATGATAGAGAATTCTCCCTATAAAACTTACTGTTTTAGTTCCTCTTTGAAAAGTTCCAAATTGCTTTTTTTCTTTTCTTTCTCCCCTTTCTTCAGTGGCTATAAAGAATATGATAAGTTACAGTTGAAAACAAAGAAGATTGAACAAGATTTATGGTTTGACAGTGATAAAAATCTTCTGGGATTGCAAAATGGCAATTTTTGAATAACTGAATATACTAAGAGTCCACCCTAATTATACAGACTTTGAAGAGCAAATTTTAAGGTGTGTGAATTACATAGCAATAAAGCTGTTATATTTTAATTGCTTTCAGAGCTATCTTAACAGCCACACAAGAAAAATCAATCTCACTATTTAATGTAATCATATTTAATTAACCAAATGTGGCTCCAAGTGGCCTGATCCCTCATTTATCAACCTATTATCCCTTATAAAACTCCTATTTCCGATGAATAAAAACTCTATAATGAGAAATTAAAAGACAGATAACATCAGCTCTGACAGTAATCACTAAGAAGTTCTAAAACCATCCTGAGAAACATGTACATATTGCTAATAATTTTAGGATCTTAGTTTCAGAACGGTTGAAAAGAACGGTGTTACCCTACACTCACAAAGCTTCTGACTTACAACATGTAATATGAATACAGTAACAAATGTCCAAGGGTGTTACTGCCACGTCCTAACCCAATCTGCCATCACTCATCTACAGGAATTACCGAGTTAGACAACATCAAAACCCAATACTCCAGACTTATAAACCATAAAAAGCTTCTTGCAGGGGATGCACTCAAAGTACCAGTAACAATACCAGCTTCTAAAATAAATCCTCAATTATTTAATAATTACTTACGGGTTTTTTCGTTTCAATCACAAGAAGAGATGGCGGCCTTTCATTAGATGACTGATTTGGAGGATTTTTCTGATCTGCAAATCTTGAAGATGGTTTATAAATTTTACCTCTTTTTTCATCTGTTTCATGTTCATCTGAAATTTAAAATACTAAGTTGTAAAACTAACTTCATATAATTTTGGTTTTTGTTATTTTTATTTAAGAAGAAAATTAAGATGCTTTTAGTATTAAGATTTGAACATGAAATTAAATTTACATTATTATCACTACCCTGAAAAGTCACAATTTAATCACATTATAGCAAAACTATGAAACATTAAAATTTCTGCAACATAATCTGCTTTTTTTTAAGCTTGGCACTAAGTTTTTTGTTCTTTTACTATGAATTCATTATTCCATATTTGGTCACTTAGTTGCTACTTAATCTAAGCACTAGAGGGTGCTAATAGGAAAGAAATGTGAAACTCAAAAGTCAAAAGTCTTCCATAACTATATTGCTGCGTCACCCAAGGTTTGTTCAAATCCAGATCTCTGCTCTTACCTTTAGCTGCATTAACAACCCCGCCTCGAACAAATGTTTTCACTTTATTACCATCACTTCCTTCAAAAGCAGCAAGAAATTCCTCATAAATTTCAGCAGCTGCCTTTTCATCCTCCTAAAGACATACGAAATATTAGTGACATAAGAATTGCTGTTTGGGTGTGGCTTGACTAGTTTTTGGCTTTTGAAGGATTTCACGATGTAGCCCAGGCAGACCTGAATTCACTATATAGACCGGACTAGTCTTAAACAGAGATCTGCCTACTTCTGCCTACCAAATGCTGGGATTAAAGACACACTATGTAGAGAGACAGCTCAACAACTAAGAGCACAAGACAAATGACTGTATGAAAACATATTAGCCTATTACCATCTGAGAAGTTCTCCAAAGCACAATGACTTAATTCATCAAACATAAAAATTTCATTCTCAAATAACCAAAGATACAATACATGCAAAGCCACAGCACCTATTTCTAACATGGCATTAAAGAAGAAACTAGAAGAACTGACATTCTCAACTATACATCATCTAACGTCCCCAATATATATGAATAAGAACACCAAGCTGAGAACGGTGGCACGTGCCTGTCACTTCCTAGGTGAGGGCAGGAAGACCGAGTTCCAGACCAGCCTGAGTTACTAATGAGACTCTGCCTCAAAAACCCAAATCAAACAGAAGAATGGAGCATCAGGAAAGAAACACATCCAATAACAAGGAGAAAAGTGTTGCTCAATAGAGGGGTAAGTATATCAATAAAAGGAGTGTCTAGTGTCAGAGAAAGATGCACAGACTTCCCCATAAATAAAACTGGCATAAAAACTATTTGAAAAGAGATAAAATGAAATCAATACTTTGTATTATATGCCAAGAAAAACTGCATGAAGATCAAATTTTCTTAAAAATGGAAACAATCCTAGGGATTCGTTGGGATTCTCTTAAGAATGCAAATCCTAGAAGAAAATACAGGGAAATTCTTCTATAAGCCAGAAATGAAAAAGAAAGGAAAAAAACTTTGGTTAAAACAACAAATCATGGGAAAGACTTCCCAAGTGATTATAACAATAGTTTATATAAGAATAAAATCAGAAGAAAAACTTAAAAAAAATAAAATAAAACAGGGGGAAGGGGCTACTCAACTGTATCCCACTGAAAGAAATTCAAATTCAAAACTACACTGAGGTATTATTTTTCACACTACAGAGTGGCAAAGAGTCCTTCAGTAAGATTCACTACATGAAAGTATATGAAGGTGGGGTCATCACTTTTATTAATATACCATTCACTCCAACAATCTCCCCTTTCAGGAATATGTCCCAAAAGGAAAACAAGAAAAAAAATTAAATGCATCTATTCATAAAAAGCATTTGTAATATAATGTCCAAAGAGTAAAACCACAGATCCCTCAATAGGATTTTAAATGAACACAAAGCTATAAAAATGTAAAATTTTTTCTATCCTACAAGTAATCACAAAGATGTAACATTTGGTTAAAAAAGATAAATGGAGGAAAGTACTCTCACTCTATAGGTTATCATCCATCTAAGGGAAATGGGTACAATACAGTACACGTACATACAAACACACACTCACACTTGGTCAAAAAATAACTCATCATCACACAGAGTTATAAATCAGAGGACAGGCAGAGCAGCTGAACTCATCTAAACTCCCTCATGTTAGAGACCAGACTCGTGTGGAGCTGCAAACATCTAAGCAGTAAGCCCTTCAGGAAACACCGCTTCTAGTGCCCCTTGCACACTCATTTCCAAGTATAACCTAAAATACACTTCAAACGTTACCTTTTTCTTCAGCTCCTCTTGTTCTTTTTTACTTAGAGTTCGTTTTGCTGTGCTCATTTTTCCAATACTGAATGCTTTAAGCTTGTTTTCTAGAAGAGGCTGTGAAAAGAAACAGAAAGATTATTTTGTCTTTACATACATATTTTAATGTTACCTCTGAATTCTAACATACTTTAATTGATAACCAAGTCTTTAGAAGAGTTACTGTTTTAAAAGTACCAATGCAAAAAAAAAAGCTGGGGTTACTCCAAGCAGATGCCTACCTCAAGCTGGTTCTTATAAATACTCATTCATTGAGGACTATTTAAACTTGGGCCCACCATCAGCTCCCAAATAAATACACAGAGACTTATTCTTACTTATGAATGCCCGGCCTTAGCTTGGCTTGTTTCTAGCCAGCTTTTCTAACTTAAATTATCCCATTTATCTTTAACTACGTTTTTCCTATGGGCTTTTTAACCTTTCTTTTTCTTTATATCTTTCTTTCCTTCTTTCTCCATGGCTGGCCCCTGGTGCCCTCTTCTATTCCTTCTCTCAATCCTGACTTTTCTTCTCTAGATCTCTCCTCCTATTTATTCTCTCTGTCCACCAGCCCTGCCTATTTCTTTCTTCTGCCTAGCTATTGGCCATTCAGCTCTTTATTGGACCACTCAGGTGTTTTAGGCAGGCAAAGTAACCTTTACAGTGTTTAACTGTAACATTTGTTTAAAATGTAACATAACAGAATGCAACACATCTTTGTATCATTAAACAAATATTCCACAGCATAAAGTAATGCAACACATCTTAAAACTAATATTCCACAAAACCAAGGCTTAGAACAAAAACAAAAGCATAGAGGAGGGAAAATATAGATAATGATGGGCAAAAGTAGCAATGACAGAAAACAGATTATCAAGTGGGAGGGGCATTCTCAAGAAGCATCTGTAATTTCCATTTCAGGTATTAAAAACCACATCACATCCTTTTATAAAACTTGATTAAGTACCTCACTTATCAAAAATATTGATATTTAACATTTCATTTTCTTTGCTGGGAATGTACCATCTACTGCAAATTTCAGCTTTCAGCATCTATAAAACTTTATCAATAATTTTTGAACACACAAATGAGCATCCTCAATCTGAAAATCCAAAATCTGAAACACTCCATACCACAAGTAGAAGGTCCCACAACTGATCTTAAAGAACAGGTTGCAGTCAAAATCCAGGTGCAAAATACCATGTAACAAATTACCTTTGGGCTGTATGTATAAGATATATACAAAACATGCCAGGCAGTGGTGGCGCACACCTTTAATCCTAGCACTCAGGAGGCAGAGGAAGGTGGACCTCTGAGTTCGAGGCCAGCCTGGTCTACAGAGCTAGTTCTAAGACAGGCTTCAAAGCTACACAGAGAAACTGTCTCAAAAAAAAATAAATACATACATAAATAAATACATACATAAATAATTTTTAAGAAGATATATGCAAAACAGATGAATATTATGTTTAGACTTGAGTCCCATGCCCTCAGGTATATGAAAATATTCCAAAAAATCAAAATCTTGAAAAAAATTCCAAAGTCCAAAACACTTCTCATGCCAAGCAGTTCAGATACTCAGCTTACATAAGAACACTGTATCTGGCAGCACTAAGTAAACCCAGTTGGTTTAAAAAATACAAAGTGGAAGTCCTCCTTCCATCCTCCATCCTTTCCTTTGCCCACTGCCATCTCCACACCCACAGGCCTAGCTCCAGATGTGGAATGGGGTTGGGGGTTGCCTCTGCCTGATAAATGCAGCTCTCAGCCCTCAAAGAAGCTTTTCTCTGTAGCAGTAGAAGACCATTACAGAAAACTACAACTGTTCAAAATATAGGAACAACTGACTGTGAGGTGCCCAAACCCAAGGAATAGCTCAAAAACACAGCTGGAGAAAGAGACTTAAGAGCCAGAGACCAGCAAGTCTGCTTTGAGATTGTGTCTCCTAAAAATGAAAATGAAGCCACACCCTGACAATTTGGCTGCATAAACAGACCTGAATAACACCACCAACAGACATCTTAAGTGGAAGAGGGAAATCTCCAGTGGCCCTACCTCTAGACAGAAGAGAGGCCACTAAAGACTGCTGAGAGGGAGAATTCATTAGTCTTCCCCAGGGATGAGGCCCACAACTGGTTATACAATACCAAGAGGTCAGCCCTAAAATCATATACACATAAGCAACACTAAAACCAACTCAGCAGGGTGTGTGTGTATGTAAATAATCAAAGAAAAAGAGGACATGAATTTGAAAAGGAGTCAGAGGGAGGAAAAGGAAGGGGGAAATGATGTAATTTTATTTTAACTAAATTTTTAAAAATTAAGAAAAAGTGCAAAAAGTTGGGAGGGGGATATAAGAGGAGTTGAAAAAGGAAGAATGGATGAATAGTGGATTATATACATATGAAATTCTCAATTTTTTAAGAGAAGACATTTTTAAAGAATTTAGTACATTTTAATTTTATTTATTTTTTGTGTGTCTGCATGTAAGGGACAGAGCACATGTACCAAGGCATATGTGTGAAGGCCAAAGCACAACTTAAGAGAGCTGGTGGTGGTGCACGCCTTTAATCCCAGCACTCGGGAGGCAGAGGCAGGCGGAGTGAGTTTGAGGCCAGCCTGGGCTACAGAGTGAGTTCCAGGAAAGGCGCAAAGCTACAAAGAGAAACCCTGTCTCGAAAAACCAGAAAAGAGAGAGAGAGAGAGAGAGAGAGAGAGAGAGAGAGAGAGAGAGAGAGAGAGAGCGAGAGAGAGCGCTGGTTCTCTTCATCCACAATGGAGGTCCCAAGGAGCAAACTTGGGTGGGTCTGGTTTGGTGGCAAGTGCCCTCACAACCTGAGCCACCTAGCTGGTCCAAGAAAACAGTATTTTTATGAAGCCTTCATATGTACAATTTAGAAGTAGTTTCCTTCTGAAATTTGATCTAAATAGTCTATAGGTTTTCAGTTGCTTCATGTTACTCATTTGATTCATAAACTTTAAAGGTAGGATTATTAATTAAATATAACCTAAAGCCCTGAAATCTGAAGTTTTTCTCTTCCTTACTAAAATGAGAAGTTAACAAAGAACTAAGTTACTTTGGAAGTGTAGTATGGAAGAGAAACATTGAGGCCACCTACTTTGAAGTTACATTAAAATCCCTCTGGGAAAGAAAAGCAGTTAAAAATACAAAAGGCAATCAATCAAGCAGTCTGTCTCTCTCTCTCTCTCTCTCTCTCTCTCTCTCTCTCTCTCTCTCTCTCTCTCTCAGATTTTTACTTATTTTATGAGTGTTTTGCTTGCATATATGCATGTGATGCACAATGAGATCAGAAGAGTGTCAGATTCCCCGGGAACTGGAGTTACAGATAATTGTGAGTCACCTGTGGGGTACTGGGAACTAAACCTGGGCCATGGGCAAAAAATAGCAAGTGCTCTTATCTACTGAGCCATCTCTCCAGCCTCAAAAGTCAATTTTTTTAAAACAAATTCAAAATCACCTTTTCCTCAAAAAAGAAAGAAAAATGTCTTGCCATCATTCACTGTCATTGGAGTTAGCTTCAAAGTTTAAACAAATGAAAATTACATAGAAATTCAAGAAAAAACACAATTTTAAGAAACAAAATTCGTGGCTGGGAATGGTTGGCACATGTTTTTAATCCCAGAATTCAGGAGTCAGAGGCAGGCAGATCCGAGTTCGAGGCCAGCTTGGTCTACAGAGTGAGTTCCAGGACTCTCAGGGCTACACAGAGACACCCTGTCTCAAAAAGCAAAAGGGGGGGGAGGGTGTGAGAAGAAGGAAGAAGAGGAGGAGGAGGAAGAAAGAAAAGAAACAAAATTCATGTGCTCATATTTTATTAGTATCCTAACACCTAGATTTAGATATCCAGAAGAGAAAATGGCAAAGAAAATTACGGAATGTTTCTCAAAGAAGCAATATAATCATTTTTGTAAGTCAGTTTTTGGGGGGCTTGGGGTTTTTTTTTGGGGGGGAGGGGTTGGAGACAGGGTTTTCTCTGTGTAGCTTTGGAACCTGTCCTGCAACTCACTCTGTAGACCAGGATGGCCTAAAACTCAGAGATCCTCCTTCCTCTGCCTCCTGAGTTCTGGGATTAAAGTTGTGCGACACCACCACCCAGTGAGAGCCTGTCTTTTTAAAAAAAAAATAGAAATAAAAAAAGTATGATCAGTGTTGCTTTGTAGTAAAGAACCCATTTCTCGAGGGCAGGTTAGATAACTCAGTCAGTGAAATGTCTACACCAACGAGAACCTGTGTACGGATCCCCAGCACCTATGCAAAAAGCCAGTGGTAGGGAGGTATGTGTCTGTGACCCCAGCATGTGGGTCTGAGGCCCAGTGGCTAGCTGGGCTTGCAGAATGCAAGAGGAGCTCTAGGTTAAGTGAAGGGGCCTTGGTTCACAATAAACTACGTAGAGTGACTAAGAAAGATGCCCAATGTTGACCACTGGCCTCTACTTGCACCTACACACACACACACACACACACACACACACACACACACACACACATTTATACATGTACAAACAGAGAAGAGAACCTCTTTCTGTGTTCCTGATTGTCCCAGGACTCCACTTACCCAAGTGACTAAAATCTAGTCCTGTTGTTTTCAGAGAGAATATACGGTCTTAGAAACAAGGACTGCATCCTTTTTTATATTGTGTATGTGTTCATGTTGTGGGTAGGCAGTGTGCACACCAAGGCATGTCTGTGAAGGTCAGAGAACAACTGTGTGAAGTCATTTCTCTCCATCCACCTACACACAGGTTCTAGGGATCCAACTTGTTTCTAGGCGTGCACAGCCAGCACCTTTACCTACTGAACAATTTCACCAGATCCAAGGACTGTATTAATTGCCTGAATATGTCTAGTAATTCAATAAACATGACAATAATCACTTTACATTCAAATGTTTAAGTTTCAAATAAAATTAAACAAACACCTTCAACAAAATGTCTAATATAAGCTACAAATGTTTCTTTAAATAAATGGAGTTTATTGCTAATAAAAAATATTAATTTCAAATAACTGAAAATGAAACAAGTACAAAACCACCATACTCAATCAAGGACAGAGTAAACCGTTAGCCATCCTTTGTCATCTTTAGCAATACTCACTCTTGAGAGATTCTGATGAGGAGAATCACAAAGGCTTTCACGGGCACTTTCATTCCGATAATTGTGTTTTCTTGGGCTTTTGGGTCGTGTTCGACTTGGCATATCACTATCTGAGGGTCCAGATGCATCCATCTTCAGATAAAGTTTTAAAAATGGTTTCAAAAATGACATCCATAGTATTAAAAACTAGAATTAATCCAAAGTGTCTACATATTGACAGTTTTCACTAGGTTATCTAAAAAACACATTATTAGCAACACCAAGTTCATAAGTAAATTCCTTAAGCGATTTTCTAACCCTGACTTACCCTTGAAAGCTCAAAATATTACACTGGAAACATTTGTTACTCTTTCCTTCTCTTTCAAGAAAATAATCTGTCAAATACCCAAGTCAGATAATGGGTTTATTAGTTCATAAAGCAGTTATGAACTACTACAAACACACTTTAGTAAGTAGCAGACCTTCTATGTACTTGTTTCATCACAGGATATAAAAACCAAAGACTCATACACGAGTGGAGTCTTAACAATTTTACAACTTTACTTTTTTTGTTTTAACAATACTCATTTTTTTTTTCTTTTGAGTCAAGGTCTGTTAAAATAGTGGGTCAGCTTCAATTTCATGATCCCATGATCTTCCTTCCTGCTTTATCCTCCCAAATGCTGGGGCTACACCCTGCTCATCCACTAAAATATCCTTAAACTAGCATACTTTACTGTAGAAGATGGGAATGAATGAAACGGTTTATTTTGGAGTCACTTCCTTGATTCATGCTAATGTGCCAATATTTTGCCTACCAGCTTCTGTACTACCAGGGAAAATGTCAACACAATGAGAAAGGCAAATAATGCCTTGGCATTTTTACAAAAGGGTTTTTATTTTGGCCTACATGAAGCATGGGAGGAGAGCACATGTGCACTTGTTTGTGCAGGAGTCTGGAAGCCAGAGGTTGTTGTCAAGTATTTTCCCTAGTCACTTGCCACATTATTATTTGAGGCAAGGTCTTTCACTGAACCTGAACAGAAGCTGGCTAGCCACCAGAGTGCTCCAGGGATCCATCCACCTGTCTGTCTCCCCAGGACAAAGAGTAAATGAAACATAAACCACCATGCCCAGCTTTCACACAGGTACTGTGGTGAGCATTTTACCTACTGAGCCATCTCCCAAGCCCCTATCACGAAACAGCTGAGTTCATATACTTCTAAAAGGTTCTCAACAGCTTGTAGGAGGAGTCTGCACACCATGCTTTGAATACTGTTATAACACAGGAAAAAGGTATTCATTGCAACATTCAAAATGCCAAAAAGCTTTAAATGAAAAAGGTATATAACCACTAAGAAAACAAATACATCTAACTTTCTATAGTGGAACATTATATCATGATAAAGAACTGATCAGCACTCTCTATGCCAGCTTATTTTCAGGAATCTCAATAGGCAAATACAATGTGCAGCAAGAAAGGGGTGTGTGTAAATGTAATCAATATATAAACAAACACATTCATGTACACAGAATTTTTTATGAGCACAATAAAAAATAAAATATACATGTCAAGTTTCTAGTGCAATTTGAGGGAGTTTATATACAATTTGAGGAAGTTTATATAAACAAAACACAAAGCCAGATACACTTAAATGTTCACACAATATAACTGTATTCATTTACCATGTAATTCATACATATAGACATATAAAGAGAAATTGTATTATAAAGAGAAATTGTATTTTAAAGAAAAAAGGTATCCTTTATACTTACATGCGCATCTGAAGACCCAGATGAATGTACATCCGATGATCGGCTCTACAAGTATCAAAATAACAAAAGCAAGTATTTAAAGGATCAGAAATTCTTTCTACATTGTTTCTTATGCTGCAGAGGTTTAATCTTCCCTAGCTTTCAGTAACTGTTTTTCAGCAAATGAAAATGAACAATACAATGGCATTCTCTGGCTCACCAAAAAAAAAAAAAAAAAACAACCTGTGATCCAAGGTATATGTGTTAAGTAAATTCTTTAAAATTAACTGCATATTTCAAAATATGACATAAATGCAAATGAAAAATCTGAACTGTAACTACCTTTTCATAGTACAAGCTGCAAACCTAACACTATTCCTAACAAAACATGTATACAAAGGCTTCTCCCAAGTCCCAACATTAACACTGCCAGAGCAGCACTTCTTAGGACACAGAAATCTCTGTTTTTCTAGTCACTCACAGCAAACATAAATAATGGGTTCTAACAGCAAGAAAACACACTTCTTAACCTTCGTTGCTTAGGAGAAGGCTCAAAATTCACTGCAGAACTAGTTCAAGGAAAGGAAAATTTTATCAAATCTTCATGCTCAACTGGCTGTAAGAGATCTGCTTCTGCCAGGCTGGTATAGGGCATCCTTAGTCCCAGCACTCAAGAAGGCAGAGGCAGGAGGACCTCTCTACATAGTAAGCTCTGGGCCAGTCAAGGCTACACAGTGAGACCGTGTCTCAGGGAAAGAGCAAGTAAGCGAGCTGGCTAACTATTTCTAATGAAGCATGCCAACAGGCTAACTTCTGGCACAGAAAAGAACTGTCTTTAAATACTGCCATTTTGGGGGAATGTCAACTGTTACAACTTCACATTACTTTTTTCTTAAACGACACATTTCAGAGTACACAAGGTGCTGAGTATTGTTTTAATTACCTCATCTACAATATTTACTTCTCTGAAACCCAGTGAGCCAAGCCTTAAGAAAAATTAGTAAGAGGCAGCAGGCACTGCGGCCCCACCACCTTCATCTTTCTCTGTATGGTTTGTCCTCATCTTTAAAGTAAATGTTCTTCTCCCAGCTAGCCTTTCTCAAAAGTAAAGAGGATGTGGGGTGCAGGGGTAGCTACCATGTAAACTCTGTAAAACACATCTTGATATCTTTAGTCATCTGGAACTTAGAAAATCCATAATAACAAATACCTACTTTTACAAAAGATGAATTCAGTCAAGAGGCTAAAGGAAAACAACTACTTTCCAATACACTAGTTCTAACCCACTAGCAAACAAAAATAATGTAACAGTAACAAGAAACAGAAAATACTCAGAACTAACTTTAAAGATTTTTTTAAAAGGAAAAACACAAACTTTATGAAAAAAATCCATTCATCCAAATCACTTTTTGAAGACTCATTCCTGGACAGGAAAATTCAATATTAAAACCATATTAAAATTATCCAAAATTATTTATATATGTAATACAACTTTATTCAACAGCTCAAAATCCCAAAGAGAACTCTTTGCAAGTAGCAAAGGAATTGTCAAGATAACCCTGAAGTTTACACAGAAGCAGCAGCTTGCAAGACAGCAGCTGAAGAAGACAGCATCTCCTTAATCTGTGTATCATTGTCATAACCAAATGGCCTTTTCTAGGATTTATCTTTTTGTTTTCATTTCTAGGATTTCAAAATAAAAGCCACCAGATACTCTGTTTCCCCAAAGTTAAGTCTCTTCAGACGCCAGACATTTGTAATCTAATCATCAAGACTATCGTCACTTAGGACCACTGAGACAGCAGGTAAAGGTGCTTGCCAAGCCTGATGACTTGAGTTCAATCCCTGCGATCCACCTGCTGAGAAAGGGCCAGCTCCCACAGCGGTCCATCCTGTCACCACAATAAGTAAAATAACAACAAAATGTAAAACCAAAAATAAAAAAAAAATGCTATCACTTAAATAACTGTTCACTAAGTTGGCAAACAATCTCAAAATCAAATGTAACCAGTTCAAAAGTCAGCTACAATGTGATGAACTTGTAAATAAAGCACTAACAGCAGGACCTGAGAAGATGAATCAGCTGATTTCAACTAAGGTAAGATGTCAATACTTACTGCAAACCTTTTACCAATGATATGCTGCTTTGCTACCCAGCATTCAGATCAGAATAATTTTAGACTTATGATTAACAAAGAGATGCAAACTGAGGTTCCTAAGACTTTTACTTTATGTGCATGGGTGATTTTGTGTGTGTGTGTGTGTGTGTGTGTGTGTTATGAAGGGCAAATAACGATGTGTAGAAGTCAGTTCTCTCCCTCTACCACCTGAGTCTCCAGGGATTGCACTCAGGTGGTCAGGCCCGACAGCAAGCACCTTTACCTGTGAACCTTTCCCTGGCCTAGACACTAATTTAAAGAAAAAAAGACAGCTGAAACAATATGGTTATACCACAAGAGCACATCTGGCCAGGCAAATCTTAACCTGGCAGGGAAAGGAAGATTGCCAGGAAAAGCTTCTAGGAAAGGGTATATGAAGTTATCTGAAGTAAAGCCAGCAATTCAATAACCTCTAACCTCTGGCCCTCCAACCTTCAAATTCTTTCTAATCTATATTTTGGAACAACTCTCCTAAAGGACTTTCCAGCTCTTGTTTTATTCCCCACATTCAAACCTCTCCACAATTCAGCCCAATCACTATCTGTCCAGTCTTTATTCTCCCCATGAAAGTGCACTGAACACTACCTGGACTAGTCATTCAACAATTAATTCATTTCCCATTCATTTTCTGTCTTCATCTTCCCCAGTTCTTTCTAATACCCCAAAATACAACCTTCAAAGCTCTGCTCACTGTTCAAAGCAATCAATCAAATTCCACTAAGCTCTGGATAGCTCCCAATCTCCACTCAAGCCTATCATTTCCTTACTTTCAGATACTTCTAACAGGTCTGCCTTGTTCTGTACACTGACACTCGTGCTACACAGCATGCTCCCCCAAACTCTGGAAATTTCTTGTTTGAAATGTTGTATCTCAGCATTACACTCATGATCATGCAAGAGAAAGAATTTCAATATAACTGTTGACTTATACCCAGTCTACACAAATGTCTACCAAAAAAGCTGCACTCTAGACTACACACCACCCTGACTGCTCATTACAAGTGGCTATTCAAGCCAAACCAAGCTTTCCACTTAAATCTGGGGGTTGGGGGGATGGCTCAGTGGTTAAAGAGCACTGGCTACTCTTACAGAGGACCTGGGTTCAATTCTAAGCACGTACATAGCTGCTCACAAGTCCCAAGGAATCCAATGCCTTTTTCTGGTCTCTATGGGTACCAGGCACATACATGGTCCACAGATATACACGTAGACAAAACACCCATACACACGAAGTAGTACTTTTTAAAACTTTAAGAACATTAAAACATTCTGTATAATTATTTACTCATACTCATAAATACTATCAATATAGGAAACGCTTAAATACATTTTTTTAATGTCTCTAAATGTTCTTAAAAGTTAAGGAACAAACCTATAGCTCTTAATAGTCTCAAGTGTTATTGGCTTTCAAAACTTATTTCCAGAACTGAGGGTGTACCTCAGTAACAGAGTGTACACTCGGGTATGTACAAGGTCCTAGAATCAATTCCCAGTGACAATACAGTTTAAGAGGAAATATGCAAGATTAATTTTTTATTCTAAAATTCCATAACAAAATTTTTATTATTTATTTCAAAATTGATACTAAGTGCTGGAGAGATGGCTCAGTGGTTACGAGCACTGGCTGCTCTTCCAGAGGATCTGGTTTCAATTCCCAGCACCTACATGGCAACTCACAATTGTCTGTAACTCCAGTTCCAGGGGATCTAACACTTTCACAGACAAACATGCACGCTAAAGATGAATGTGCATGAAATAAAAAATTTTTTTAAAAAAGTGATGTTCTTTGTAAGAAGGGTGAGAGAAAAAAAGTCTTCAACATGTACACCAAATGATCTCATTCATTTGCCACTATGATAACTATATTTTCTAAGGTTTACTTTCCAAGAAGAAAGTATCCAAAATAAAAGCCAAAAGAATTAAAACAAAAGGCTTTTAGAAAACAAATCAGTCCAGTAAGATAATACTGTTTAACACCAGCAGCCATAATCTAGCAAAATAGTGCTGAAAGCTTGTCTAAAACACAGGATCTAGAGCAGCAGTTCTCAACCTGTGGCTCATGATCCCTTCCGGGTCAAACAGCCCTTTTACAGCAATTCCAGTTCCAGGGGACTGATGCCTTCTTCTGACCTCCTTGGACATCAGGCACAAACATGATGTACATACATTATTACATTCAGGCAAACACTCATACACATAAAGTAAACATATACCTAACACCAAGTCTAAAACACACTCATCCAGAAAATGGGAGTTCAGCCGGACGGCAGTGTCACACACCTTTAATCCCAGCACTCAGGAGGCAGAGGCAGACGGATCTCTGAGTCCGAGGCCATCCTGGTCTACAGAGCGAGATCCAGGGCAGGCACCAAAACTACACAGAGAAACCCTGTCTCAAAAAATGAAAAAGAGAGAGAGAGAGAGAAGAGAAAAGAAAGGGAAGGAAGGAAGGAAGGAAGGAAGGAAGGAAGGAAGGAAGGAAGGAAGGAAGGAAGGAAATGGGAGTTCAGAGACCAGAGATGTAACTCCATTAGGAGAGTGCTTGCCCAGCATGCACAAGGCCCTGGGTTTGATCCCAATACTTTATACACCAGAGGAAGTAGCACATGCCTATATTCCCAGCACTCAGGAGGTAGAGAGAGAAAGATGAAGAGTTCGAAGTCATCAAAGCTACATAGAGAGTTTGAAGCAAGCTCATTAGACCATGTCTAGGAAAAAAGGAAGGAAGGAGGGAGGGAGGGAGGGAGGAAAGGAGGGAGGGAGGGAGGGAGGGAGGGAGGGAATAAAGGATGCAGGGAGGAAGGGAGGGACTAAGTTCAAACTGGACATATGATCAGGCCTGTAATCCTAGCACCCTGGATACTGAATATTTATTATCCAGGGTGCTAGGATTGCAGAGTCCAAGGCCAGTCTAGGCTATATAATGAGTTCAAAGCTAGCCTAGACTAGAATAAGATCCTGTCTCAAAGAAATGGGGAGGAGGTGTCATATTTCCTACTTCCACTCAAAAACACAACCAACCACCAAAAACATTAACCATTTTATATTTTAAGATAAAGTTACAATCATGACATATTAAAGGTTCAGTTTCAAGCTGGCAAACTATGAAGAGCTGAATTTTCAAAGTTTGTGTTCTGCTTGGAATTTTTCACACTTAAATCCTCACACACACACTCTCTCTCTCTCTCTCTCTCTCTCTCTCTCACACACACACACACACACACACACACACACACACACACACACACACACGGGAGGGGGGAGATAAATGGGAATCTCAAGCCTTAGATTCTAATTTTACTATTTTTAAGCATTACTTTTTTGCTAGTAAGCAGTCTTTCAATTCAGTACTACATGCTCAACTATTCAGTAGTTCCTGTTTTATTCATTCACCTCTATAAAATAATTTTTGATGGTAGTGTGCAACAACTTCCTCCAAACTAAACCTCCATGTTGGAGAGAAGATCTTAAGACACAATATTCTAAAGGGAGGTGAAACATTCCATCCTGCAGGGAAGCTCAGAAAATAATCCAAAAGCTTCAGGAAGTTCCTGAAACTAACCAGGTATCCTAGACTGCTACCTTTTCAAGGGAATTAAGTACTGAAGACTCCTGAGAGACATTCTCAGACCAAAGACACCCTAAAGAGACCAGCTAAGAGGCCCAGAAGACTCTCAGACAAGCAGAGTTACCTGGAAAAAGCTCAGACCAATTACAAATAGCTTTTTTTGAGTCATTTCTTCTTCTGTAAATAACATCTCATCCATATTCCTGTAAGTACGCCCCATAAAATACATTGGTTCACCAAGTTGGACGGTGCTGGTATCCTTACTTTTGTCTTCAGTCTGCCTGTCAGTTCCCTATCTGGAGTTAAGTAGACTTTGGTTCACATCTCCCAGAAAGTATTACACAAGAGATTATTTAAAAGCAAAAAATAAAATTAAAATTAAAAAAGGTACTGGGGCAGGCAAAATGGTTTACCTGGTAAAGGTGTTTGCTGCCAAGCCTGACAATCCTAAGTTTGATCTCCAGGACCCAAATAATAAAGGAAAAGAACCAAGTCGTTCAAGCTGTCCTCTGACCTTACCCCATGCCCATACACACACACACACAATAAATGCATAAAAAAAAAAAAAAGGAAAGGAAATGGGCACTGTCACTGCCACAGAGTATAATTATCATTCTCTTCATATCCTCATTTGTATGAACATGCATAACAAAATAAAGTCAAAATAACATTTTTTTTTTGGACAGGGTTTCTCTGTGTAGCCCTGGCTATTCTGGAACTTGCTCTGTAGACCAGGCTGACCTCAAATTCACAGAGATCCACCTATCTCTGCCTCCTAAGTGTTGGAAACTAAAGGCATGGACTACCACTGCCCAACAAAATAACAAAATTTTAATAAACTATTTTAATGTCTAGCAATATCTAGGTTAACAACCATAGGTTCTTGTCTCTCCCCTCTGAATCAAAGCTGCAACACGGCTCCAAAACCCCTCCTGAAGCCAAGAAATACTTTAGTAAAATTTTAAAAAAAATGCAATAGGAAAATTTCTGTTCGTTTCTAAAATATGTATTTAATGTCTAACAGGAGATATTAAAGTGAAAAGCATAAAACAATTACATGAAAATGAAAGGGAATCAAGTTCCCTCATCAGGGACAACTACATACACTGTGTACATCATTTGACAATAAATACATAAAGTTAATTTTAAAGCTAAAAAGAACTCTAGTGGTTTGTGTATTTTGTAATTAAGAGACACTAAGGGGGCCAGGGACATGACTCAGAGAATATAGGCCGTTGCCACACAGCCTGGAGACCTGAGTTTGATTCTCAGAACCCAGTGTCCTCTGACTTTCATATATGCAACTGTGGCATGAGAGTCCACACACACACACATACACACACTTTTTGAAAAAAGAAAGACTTTGCCATTGTCAATGGCAAAAGCCCTGTATCTTGTACAAACTTAACATTTTTTTCAATGTCTAGAAATGACTTAGTAAGTACCTCTATCCTGTAAATACCTGTTATTTCCAGAGAAAGAAATCAAGTCATATGAAAGGCTGGAAATTCCAAATACTGTAGTACTAGCCAAAATGATCTTATAATCTCATGTCTGAACTTATATTCAAAATAAAAGAAACACCAATTTGAGCAGTCATTACGAAGCTATTTTTGTCGTGGGTCGGAAATGAAGGCTGGCAGCATGAGGTACCCCTTTATTCACCTTCTCCCCAAGAAAGGTTAGGAGGGGAAATCTACTAGAGAAAAAGGAAACTAACTTATGGCAAAGGTTCGGTGTAAGCACACCCAAAGAATCACAGGATCAATGTGTATCCTGACATTTTGAAAACCAAGAGCTTTCTATTTCCTTTTAAAAGTAAAGGGAGTTGGAAATGGTTAACACATACCAATAATCCCAACTCTGGGGAGATAGAGGGAAGGAGCATCAGGATGCTAAAAGTTACAGTGCAAGCTCAAATCAGTCTGGGCTACATGAGGCCCTGTCTCAAAAACCTAGCTAGCAGCCAGATGTGGTGGCGCACGCCTTTTTAGCCTCAGCACTAGGGAGGCAGAAGCAGGCGGATCTCTGTGATTTCAAGGCCAGCCTGGTCTACAATGCGAGTTCCAGGACAGCTAGGGCTGTTACACACAGAAACCCTGTCTTGAAAAAAAAACAAAACAAAACAAAACAAAACAAAAAAAAAACCTAGTAAGCAGGATGAGGTGAATATTCGTAAGATTTACTATTCATAGGCCGGGTGGTGGTGGTGCAGGCCTTTGATCCCAGCACGCGGGAGGCAGAGGCCAGGCTGGTCTACAAAGTGAGTTCCAGGACAGCCAGACCTATACAAAGATTAAGATTTTATCTGTAACAAAATGAGAAAAGTTGAGGCTCAAGAGATTAAGCAATGTGCCTTAATATTATCACAAATATATTTAATTATCAAGTCAAGATTTGAATCCAAAAGTGTCTTGTTTTCAAACCTATAACCTTGCCACTCAATCACAGCACTTCCATACTAATGAAGAAATCATGCCAAAACTGAGTTTTGCAGACACCGGTAAGAAACCTGTTAGTAACATCTAAGGGACTATAAACTGAAGAGTATTAATAGAAAAATCCAACAAGTTACTTAACACTCAAGGAAGCAACTACACATTCACAGCCATGAGAAATATTCTTTTAGAACGAAATCTGAACACACACTTTGAAAAGTTTTCAATGTATCCGGCCTCAAGTAGAGGACAGTTAATACTTCGAGAAGAAAAAACAGAATATTTATGGATGTGGCTAGCTTTATGGATGTAACAGCCTCCTTACACAGTGAGAAGCTGTTTTTGTCGTGGGTCTGAAATGAAGGCTGGCAGCATGAGGTACCCCTTTATTCACCTTCTCCCCAAGAAAGGTTAGGAGGGGAAATCTACTAGAGAGAAAGGAAACTAACTTACGACAAAGGTTCGGTGTAAGCACACCCAAAACTACCCCCTACCATAGTTTCACCTAACTAAAGAATGTTTAGTAAAGGCATTACTATTTGCAAAGAAAATATGGGGCATTCATTCAGCAAAATGACAGAAAAACTCAAGTCTTATTAAAAACAGAGAGCAAGTATTCAATGTGTTGTTTTTCAATAACGGCAAATACAAGACTCCCTTTTCTGTAAACTTAATTACCTAATAATGGACTGATAACCATACACTTTTAAGTCCCTAGGCTCTTATAAGTGTTACCCAACTTCTTGTCTCTGCATCTAAAGCCTCACAACTAGTTTACGGCAGTACTTATCACCTTCCATATCAAGTTGAGGGATGAGAACCTCAAAGCAAATTAATACAAAAAACAAAAACGCACACGATTAAACGCCCTGGCCAAGATGGTAACTAACACCAGATGTTAACACCACCTCACTAACAAACTTTCAGAGGCCAACGGTTTCCCCAGCAGTGCACTGGGTTCCCGGTGAACTCTAATCCAAGGCTCTATTCTTTAGGCACTTTCCAGGCCTACAGTAGTTTTCCTCTCCAGTAGAAACCCCACACAGTGATGGAGACCCCCAAGTCTGCGGCCCTCCAAAGTGGTGTCCACTCTTCACTTCCTGAGAAGTGATGGGAAAGCCACATGTGGAACCCCGAGGCACAGAGAGCTGCTCCCTCCACACGTCCCACCCCGAGGCCCCTCCACCGGCGGGCCTCTCCCACACTTGCGACCGTCCAGGCTAATCTCCCGGAAGGGATGAGAGAAACCGAGTAAAAGCCAGGAGCTAGTGAGACCCGAAAAAAAGAAGGTGGGGGGTGAGGGGGAGAAACAGCCCGGGAACCTTCCCGCCTCTCCCAGACGCTGGCCCCGCGGCCTCCGAGCGCAGCAAGATGCGACCCAAGGACGCCGAAGCAATGTCTCGACCACTGGTCTGACCCCAAAGTCAAAAGAGGGGCCAGCCCCGCTCGCCACCGCCCCCAGGCACGTTAGTGTGGGGCTGAATCCCGGCCGGGAGGGACGCGCGCTCTCAGGCCTCTCCACCTGCGCACCTTGGTGCAGCGGTGCCAGGCCCACTGTGGCCAACAGGCCTTCGGCCCTCACCCCAGTAAGCTCTCGAGGGCCACAGGTTTCTGAGAGCCCCAGACCACAGCGGAAGACCCGCTGACTGACGGAGATCCCTAAGAAACTACCTTTGAACTGGCCTTCTGAGATCCGCCTGGCGTTTTGTCGGCCATCTTGAGCTTTGCTCCTCCTTCAGCGGAGGCAGCAGCGCGGGTGAGTCGAGCACCGAGGGAGCAGATCGCCGCCGAGCGCGCCAGACTTCAGCCAGGCTGAAATAAGCGACTGCCGAAATAAAGAACTCTCCGACGCGCCGTCCCGGGTGACTTCCGTGTCCCGGCGCTTCGCGCGCCCCGCCCACTCCGCTCGTCTTCCGGTGAATTGCGGGCGTCTAAGTCACGTTACAGGCGCCGCGGAATTTAGGGAATCTCCTTGACCCGACTTTCAAGGCCAAGTGATAACTCAAGTCATTTTCTTTCTCGAGCCAACCGGTGTTAGATGCGAGCGGGTTCTACTTCCTGGGGCGGGAAGGAAGCTGCTGCTTAAAAGAACTGCAGAAGCCACGTGGGCCGCGCGGCTCCGCTCAGAAAATAGATCTGACGGGCGAGACACTTGTTTGCGCCACGGCCCCTGGGGAGCTCTCAGACCTTGGTGGGAAGGCAGATTGGCAATCTGCTCACGTTAAAATGCTGGGCAGTGAGCTAGTGGTGGTGACTGCAGAGTTGAGAAAAAGCATTTGGCCCAACCTGAGGATAATCGGATAAAAACTGTTCAGGACGTCTGAGCATGGTACCCCTGCAGAGACTGAAATAATTAAAAAAAAAAAAATCGTAGAGACGGTGTTATAAATCGAGCGTATGTGTAAATTATTTATTTTTACCTGGTAGTGCAGGCACGCCGTAGCAACCGAGTGGCAGTTAGAGGGATAATTTGCGGTTGTTCACCTTTTCACCACGTTGGGATCCCGGGATCGAACTCAGGTGGGCGGGGTTTCCTCAGCAAGCACCTTTTACCCTCTGAGCCATCTGCAGCCAGCGTCTGCTTTTGTAGAGCATAGTCACAAAAGCAGTGTAGCAGAAGATGGCTTTGAACTGCTGATTCTCTTGTCTCTCAGCCTTGGGTCCTGGGGTTACCGTCTTGGGCCACCATGCTCCTGGTTTTTGTTGGTTTGGGGTTTGTTGGTTAGTTGGTTTTTGTTTCTCGAGACGGGGGCTTTTTTGTTTTTTGGGTTGTGTTTTGTTTTGTTTTCTCTCTCTCTTTTTTTTTTTTTTTTTTTTTTTTTTTTTTTTGAGACAGAGTTTCTCTGTGTAGGTTTGGAGCCTGTCCCGAAACTCACTCTGTAGACCAGGCTTCCCTGGAACTCACAGAGATCCTCCTGCCTCTGCCTCCCAAGTGCTGGGATTAAAGGCGTGCACCACCACTGCCCGGCAAGACAGGGTTTATTTATTTACTTATTTATTTACTTATTTATTTATTTTTCTATTATCACCTTGATAAGGCATAAATTCTTACCCTAATAGTGAGTGAAATGTTTCATTGAGGCTTGCCCAGTAATTGAGTAAAACCAAAAATTATTATAAGCCACAGTCATCCTAGGGTCCCCCCTGCTACATAGCCTCCCTGGTTCTGTGGGTTGTAGTCTAATTGTTCTTTGCTTTACATCTAGAATCTACTTATATGAGTACATACCATGTTTGTCTTTCTGGGTTTGGGTTACCTCACTCAGGATGATTTTTTCTAGTTCCATCCATTTGCCTGCAGATTTCATGCTGTCATTGTTTTTCTCTGCTGAGTAGTACTCCATTGTGTATATGTACCACATTTTCTTAATCCATTCTTCAGTTGTTTTCTTAATCCATTCTTCAGTTGTTTCCAGGTTCTGGCTATTACAAATAGTGCTGCTATGAACATAGTTGAGCATGTATCTTTGTGATATGATTGAGCATTTTTTGGGTATATGCCCAAGAGTGGTATGGCTGAGTCTTGAGGTGGATCAATTCCCAATTTTCTGAGAAACCGCCATACTGATTTCCACAGTGGTTGTACAAGTTTGCATTCCCACCAACAGTGGAGGAGTGTTCCCTTTGCTCCACATCCTCTCCAACATTGGCTGTCATTGGTGTTTTTGATCATAGCCATTCTGACAGGTGTAAGGTGGTATCTCAGAGTCGTTTTGATTTGCATTTCTCTGATGATTAAGGATGTTGAGCATTTCTTTAAATGTCTTTCAGCCATTTGTGATTCTTCTTTTGAGAATTCTCTGTTTAACTCTTTAGCCCAGTTTTTAATTGGATTGTTCAGTATTTTGATGTCTAGTTTCTTGAGTTCTTTATATACTTTGGAGATCAGTCCTCTGTCAGATGTGGGGTTGATGAAGGTCTTTTCCCATTCTGTAGGCTGTCTTTTTGTCTTATTGACTGTGTCTTTTGCCCTACAAAAGCTCAGTTTCAAGAGGTCCCATTTATTAATCGTTGTGCTCAGTGTCTCTGGTGCTGGTGTTATATTTAGGAAGTGATCTCCTGTGCCGATGCATTCAAGAGTACTTTCTACTTTCTCTTCTATTAAGTTTAGTGTAACTGGATTTATGTTGAGGTCTTTGATCCACTTGGACTTGAGTTTTGTGCATGGTGACAGATATGCATCTATTTGTAATCTTTTACATATTGACATCCAGTTATGCCAGCACCATTTGTTGAAGATGCTTTCTTTTTTCCATTGTATAGTTTTGGCTTCTTTGTCAAAAAACAGGTGTTCATATGTGCGTGGATTAATGTCGGGTCTTCAATCCGATTCCATTGGTCTGTATGTCAGTTTTTATACCAGTACCAAGCACAAAAACATATAGTATTTTATTACTATAGGAACAAGTTCACATGGGACACTCCCAGGTAACTCGTGTGGTTGTAAGTTAGAATCGTATTCTCAGGATGCAATAGGTTTAAGGAGAGATGTGATGTGAATGCTGTAGTGTAGGCTTCGTGACTTGTTCCTAATTCATTATTTGAGCCTTGCATTTTTTTTTGTTTGTTTGTTTGGTTGGTTGGTTGGTTGACTTGGTTTGGTTTGGTTTTTGATTTTTCAAGACAAGAGTTCCTCTGTAGCCTTGGCTGTCTTGGGACTTGCTCTGTAGCCCAGGCTGGCCTCAAACTCAGAGATCTGCCTGCCTCTGCCTCTGCCTCCTGAGTGCTGGGATTAAAGACGTGCACCACCGCCGCCCCACAAGCCCTGCTGTTTTTAATATACGAAAGCCTGCTCAGTGTTGTGACTTACCAAAACAGATAAATATAACACTGTACAGTGCAAAACTTGGGGACAAGGACAGCAAAGAAGGAGACAGCAAAGTAACCCTGTGCACAGTTGATGCTGAAGAGAGGACCAGGAGGGGGAGGGACTGCAAGAAATGATTAACTCTGAGAGTGGGAATAGGGTGAGGAGATGACAGATTCACAGAAGCCAGAACATTTGCCACGCAGAAGCTGAATCTTATCTTTTGATTGATGGGGGTATGGTGAAGGGGGTCAGGGAAACACTTAGACTAGGAGGCTATTTGTCAGACCCTCTAAAAAGGTCAGTAGAATCTGGTGCCAGGCCCTGAGGAATAGCGAGCGAGGCAGTAAGGGCGGAAGCCATAATAACAGCGAGCCAATGATTAGAAAGTAACAGTTGCTATCCATGAAATTACAGTAGAATGCTCTTCTGTACCTTGCAGCCCAACTGATTCTCCATTCTCAGAGCCTGTCACACATCTTCAATGCTGAGCCTCTTCTCTCAATCTGACCTTTGCCTGTAATTGAAATCTAGTTAATTTTTTACACTCACTAAAGATATCACTTCCTTTGGGAAGGTTTACAGACTTCCCTCCCCAGCCAAGCCTGTTGGAAACCTGTTTCTGTTTCCATGGGAACCCGTAATTTTCCAACTAGAGTTTGTCACATTAGATCTTAATTGTTTAGTCTAGGATTAGAAAGTGAAATCATCTCTAAGCTTGGTGGCAGGTGGATCTCTGAGTTGAGGCCAGCCTGGTCTACAGAGTCCGTTCTAAGACAGCCAGGACTACACTGAGAAGCCCTGTCTCTGAGGGAAAAAAGAAAGTGAAATCATCCCCTGGGCAGAGGAAGGGTTGGGAAGGGGTGTTCCGGCAGTCCCACCAGCTGCCTGGAATGTAGGGGTATATGCCGCTCCTCAGTCAAGCCCCCACACCCCTACTTTTGAAATAATTTTTACTTCAGAAAATCACAAGCAACCAGACTGCAGAGTTGTGGAGCCCAGGCCCAGTGTATACATACAAAACACTCTCCACCTAAGGCTGCGGGGACACAGCAAAGAGCAGGAAGAGAGGCTAAGAGCCGGAGGGTCTGGAGTTTGCTGTGAGGCTGTAATATCAGAAGCTACCCCACAGTCTCCCCAGTGGGACTGCCCCGACCAAGGATGACACCAGTGACTGGGCCAAACTGGACAGAGAAAAGCTCACGAGATCTGAATGCTGCACAGAGAACTGTAGGTGGTCAGGGAAAGCCGGGGATGGGAGAGGTGGGTTTTCCCAGAGAAGAACACACCAGCTGCTTGTCAGTGCCAAACCGTCAGCTCTGAAAACATATGCACAGGTAACATTATGCAGACCAAACAGGGTTGGTGTGTGTGTGTGTGTACAGGTTATATGTGCACATACACACATATTCATAGTAACAGTGAGAAAAAGTCATGAATTTGAAAGGGAGCAGAAAAGGGCGTATGGGAGGACTTGGAGGGAGGAAGGGAAAGGGAAGATTTTGTTATAATCTCTCTAAAATAAAAAAATTTGTACTGAATGTTCACCCCTACATATTTAAAAAAATAAAATAAAAGAATGCAGAGTAAGGCCCAGAGCAACTTGTAAAAATGTGTCCTGACGGAAGTAAGACATAGGTCTTCATTAAGACCAGTTAAGTCTACTCTGAAGACTTCCAAATCACAGTTCTAAACAGTTATCCTTAGTGCATTTAAACCATGTCACCTTGGCCTGGTTATTCCACTGCAAACTAAGGAGGGTGACGCATTACTTAACCCAAGTAGACTTTTGCAGAGCCTCAAGCACAGAATTTGACTCACAGTTACTGCTAACCAGAGCTGCATGTCAGTGAAAAGCACCGCACATTTCGCTGCTCCTGGCCTCCTGCTCTGCCATGACACCAGACACCGCTTTTCCTTGAACGTCAACTCTCTGGTTCTCACAGCAGCCACTTGTTCAGTTCCCCCTGCGATGGTTGTTTTAAGTTACAAAGTAGTACCAAAGACAGTCCATCAAAATGGTCTGTCTAGCTTTTTTTTTTTTTTTTTTTTTTTTTTTTTTGGTTTTTCGAGACAGGGTTTCTCTGTGTAGCTTTGGAACCTGTCCTGGAACTCACTCTGTAGCCCAGGCTGGCCTTGAACTTACAGAGATCTGCCTGCCTCTGTTTCCCCAAGTGCTGGGATTAAAAGCATGTGCCACCACCGCCCGGCGTTTTGTCTAGCTTAATAATTTTTTTCTTTGAAATTTGATCTAACATTTTAAAATTGGGAGATGTTACATAAAACTCAGCTTTTCTTTAAAAACGGGAAAGACTGGCAATTCTAGGGCACAGTCTAGTTAAGATGAGCTACTGCAACTTCGAGACAGGAGCTGTACACCTCAGTTGACCAGGACCCCACCACGTATATGGTAGACAAATTTTCCTCATGAAGCCTGCCTGTGTTCAATGTGGGACAGTCTAAGTCATATTCAAGTCTCCAGGCAATGGCCAGAGCTGAAATCAGAGAGGCAGAACAGGGGGCCCAGTGCCTTGGTTCCACACTTTTAGGAGCCCCCAAATATTTGTTTGTTTGTTTGTTTTCCGAGCTGAGGACCGAACCCAGGGCCTTGCGCTTGCTAGGCAAGCGCTCTCTCACTGAGCTAAATCTCCAACCCCATCTTTTTGGGTTTTTTTTGTTTTTGTTTTTTTTTGAGACAGGGTTTCTCTGGGTAGCTTTGGAGCCTGTCCTGGAACTTACTCTATAGACCAGGCTGGCCTTGAACTCACAGAGGTCTACCTGCCTCTGCCTCCTGAGAGCTGGGATTAAAGGTGTGCGCTGCTGCTGCCGCTGCCGCTGCCGCCGCCGCCGCCGCCGCCACCACCGCCGCTACCCAGCCCTTATATTTTGTTTCTTAAAATGGGAAAGAGGATATAGACTATATTTAACAATATAAATGGTACAGGGCTGGAGAGATGACTCAGTGGTTAAGAGCACTTTCTGCTATCCAGAGAACTGTGATTTGAATCCCAGGGTCCATGACAACATGGCTCACAACCACCTGTAACACCAACTACAGAAGATTTGATGTGCTCTTCGGGCCTCTCAAGCCACCAGCACACACAAGGCAGACAAACACATAAATAAAAATAAATTTTAAAAAATGATTGTGGAATCTATAGTTTGAAAGTGATCTTGAGTACAATTGTTCCAGGCTAACAGGGTAGCTCAGTATAGAGCCCTTGCTTGCCACACACAAGATCCTGAATTGATTCCTGGGACCCCCCAAAAAAAGCCCTCAAAGTTAAAACCTACAGTAGTGCTCAACTGATAATACTCTAATTCAAGAGGCTTTCCTTCCCTGATAAGAATTGAACACAAGACCTTGTGCAGGCAAAGCAAGCGCTCCACCACTGAACCATGTTCTCAGTTCTCACGATCCTGCAGCTACCTTGAGAGTCTGGTGGGCAAGTGTCCTCCCTTCTGCCAGACTCTGCATACATACCGCTTCAGCTGGCTTTTTGTGGGGGTGCTTAGAAATCCAAACTTGGACACAGCAACCACTTTAACCACTGAACCAGCTCCCCAAATTCCTTTATTTGTGCAGTTCGTCAGTTTCTTTTCTCAAGCTTCCAGAAATACAGTGGTAACACTTTCAAGTCATAACTAGTTCACTTCCTCTTGTCCCTCTTTTTTTCTTTTTCTTCTTCTTTTTTTTTTTTTTTTTTTTTTTTTTCCTGGAGACAGGGTTTCTCTGCGTAGGTTTTTGGTGCCTGTCCTGGAACTCACTCTGTAGACCAGGCTGGCCTCAAACTCACAGAGATCTGGCTCTGCCTCCCGAGTGCTGGGATTAAAGGCGTGCACCGCCGCCGCCGCCGCCGCCCGGCTCTCTTGTCCCTTTTTTTTCTTGTCCTTTCCCCCTTCTTGTGTCGCTCATGGAGAGTAATGGGATCAGATGGTGTTAGTGGACAGCCTTGTCTTGTTCCTGACTTTAACAAGAATGCTTTCAGTGGTTTTATGAGGATGAAGATGACTTTGGGGTTGTGTATTGAATTGTGGTTCATCTTCATTGTCGAGTTGACTGATTTAGAGTTACCATGGAAACACACCTCTGCATGTGTCTACAGGGGTGTTTCCAGAATTCCACATCCTGACTGTGGGTGGCACCGTCCCATTGTCACTGTCTAGAGGTCTTGATCAGATTTATTTTCTATGCCAGTTAAATAATTAAGAGGAGGGAGCCAGGCAAGTACCGCACACCTTTAATCCCAGCACTCAGGAGTCAGAGGCAGGTGGATCTCTGCATTCCAGGCCAGCCTCGTCTACAGAGTGAGTTCCAGAACAGTCAAGGCTACACAGAGAAATGGGGGTGGGGACCGGGGGAGGGGATGTCTCAGACACAACCACATCAGATAACAAAGAGGCTCAGGAAGCCTCCTCTCTCCTTAAGGACTGAGGATTTTAGGGTCTTTGAGGGGGACTTCCTCACCCCATTTAGAGCAAAGTTGGGGAAACTAACAGATCAAGTTTGGAGTAAAACTTCCTGATCTGGGCTGGGCGGTGGTGGCGCACGCCTTTATTTCCAGCACTTGGGAGACAGAGCCAGGTGGATCTCTGTGAGTTCGAGGCCAGCCTGGTCTACAGAGCGAGCTCCAGGACAGGCACCAAAACTACATGGAGAAACCCTGTCTCAGGGGTGGGAGGGTTGGGGGGTGGACAACTTCCTGATCTGGCCTTGAACTTGTCCACAGATAGAAGAGCCTACCAGGCCTCTGTTCTAAGCTGCCAGGTCAGGAGGGTGGAAGTTTACCATCTTCGTTATATATTCATGGCCCCTCTCCCCATCTACCTGCATATCCCATACACTATCAAACTCCTTACCAGTCAGAAGTCTAAAAAGCCCTGTTCTAGAGGAGAATCTATTCCTTCCCTTTTCCAACTTCTGAATGAAGTTCACCTACACTCCTCAGCTAGTGACCCAGTTCTCCAGCTTCAAAGCCATCGGTACAGCATTTTCTAACATGTACCTTATCCTTAAACTCTCTCTCTCTCTCTCTCTCTCTCTCTCTCTCTCTCTCTCTCTCTCTTTATAACTTTATTTTATGTGCGTTGGTGTGAAGGTGTCAGATCCCCAGGAACTGGAGTTACAGACAGTTGTGAGCTGTCATGTGAGTGCTGGGAATTGAACCCAGATCCTCTGGAAGAACAGCCAGTGGGTTTTGTTTGTTTGTTTTTTTGGTTGGTTGGTTGGTTGGTTTTTTTTTTTTAATCCTTCTGCCTGGGACTTTATTTTTCAGAAAGCTGTTGTAGAGCCAAGCTGTCCATTTTAATCAAAGCCGTGTGACCTACACACATACTTGGCTGTCACCATCAGAAAATTTTATGAGATTTTGTTTTGTATCTTGTGAACAGGGACCCACCTTTTCATTTTGCACTGGGCTGTAGTTACATAGCCATTCCTGGCTGAGACAGCATCTCCCTCTGGTCTTTCTGGGTGCCTCTGGTCTGCCCTCAGTGTTCTTAATCATTGAGCTATCTCTCCAGCCAAACTGGCTCTCTCTTATAAGTATGTTGTATGATATCTTGTTTGTATTCTGACAAAGCTTGCCTGGATATCAGAGGACAGAGCTAGCCACTAGTTAACCATAGAGGCCAGACAGTGGTAGCACACACCTTTGATCCCATCACTTGGGAGGCTCACACCTTTAATCCCAGTACTAGGGAGGTGGAGACAGGATCTCGAGCCCATTCAGTCTGAGGATTCGTAAAGGTAAGAAGTCTCTAGTAGCTAGCTGATCTGCTTCTCTGATCTTTCAACTTTCACCCTTCATATTTGACTCCAGGTTTTTATTGTTAAGACTAATTAGGATCACACGTTGTAAGTACTCTGTGAACCCAGGGCCACTGTGACAATCCAGGATCATCTAAAAGGGGCTTGTCACTGCCACAAAGTCCTCTTGGCATGTACACTAGAATATTCGAATATCAGGAGATTAGGACCACTTGAAGAGCCATACTTCAGTCCACAGCAGCTATAATGAAATCTCCATATCTATATTTTGTCCCTGACAGGCATGGCATTTGAATCCTAACCAGAGAACTGACATGGAATGGTCCTAATCAATAACAGTCATCTCTAACCAGCGAGGTTCTGTAATCATTACTAGAAAACTCAGTGGGTCAAAACGTGTTCCAGGGAAGATGAAAAGAGACTGGTTAGTGTAATCAAAGGGCCTCCTGGGATCAAGAGGACACAAGAGTGTAGGACTTGGAGTTGTAGGCTGAGGTACACCCACTGCTGTATCTAAAGGGCCTGGACCAGGTTAAGTACCACACAACAAGCAATAAGCATCTTTTATCAAATTAAATCAATACCAAAGAAGGGCTTGAGGAAGTACAGGTAGAACTGGGGAGAAATGTGATGATGGGCACTGCTGAATCTCAGGGAATGTTGGGCCAGCTCTTAAGTTTGCAGCTCTGGGAGCTGGAGAGATGCCTCGAAGTTAAGAGCAGTGGCTGCTCTTCCAGAGGACATGGGTTTAATTTCTAGCATCCACATGGCAGCTTACAACCATCTGTAACTCCAGTTCTAGGGGATCTAATGCCCTCTCCTGGCCTCTGTGGGCACCAGGCATGCACATGGTTCACAGACATCGTACAGGCAAAAATATTCATTCATACACATAAAATAAACCTGTTAAAGATTGCATCTCTAAGGAGAAAGCTCAGCAGGTAAAGGCACTTGCTGCTGAGCCTGATGACCTGGGCTGAACCCTGAAACCCAACTGGTAGAAGAAGAAAACCAACTCCTTCAAGCTGTGGCATGTACATGTAAACAAACAAACAAACAAAATTGTTTGCATCTCTGGGAGCTGGGGGTGTGGCTGAGCTGGCAGAGTGCTTGCCTAGCATGCACCAAGTCCTAAATTCAATCCCCAGCCCCACAGAAACCAGGCACTTTGGCACATGCCTAAAATCCTATCACTTGGGAGGTGAAAGCAGGAAGATAAGAAGTTCAAGGTCATGCTCAGCTACATAAAGAGTTCAAGACTAGGCTGGCTATATGAGACCCTCTCAAAACAAACAACAAAGGGATAGTGTATGTAAGGACTGACTCGCAGGACTTGCTACAAGCAAGAGAAAGATGAAGACCTTTTTCACTCTGAGAATGGTGGGATTTCTGCATAGACAGGCTGCACTCTGAGAATGGTGGGATTTCTACATAAACAGGCTCCATGGGCTTTGAGCACTGCCTTGCCACATGGTGTTGCTGCTAAGGGCAAAGAAAAAAAAATCACTCACCAAACTGACTTTCTTTCTTTTTCTTTTTCTTTTTCAAGACAAGGTCTCTCTGTGTAGCCCTGGCTGTTCTGGAAGACACTCTGTAGACCAGGCTGGCCTTGAACTCACAGATCTGCCTGCCTCTGCCTCCCAAGTGCTGGGATTAAAGGTGTGCACCACCACCGCCTGGCTTTCTTTCATCCATAAAATGGAGGCTCACTCTATAGACCAGGATGGCCTTGAACTCATAGGGATCTGCCTGACTATCTCCTGAGCACTGGGATTAAAGGCATGCACCACCACCACCACCACCACCACCACCACCACCACCACCACCACCACCACCACCACCACCACATTCAGCACCCCACCAAGTTTTCTGTGAAGACACCAGGAACCTCTGGGAGAGAGACTGATGTTCTTGACGTGCTCATCATTATAAGTCTGAATCTTTCTTTCTTTTTTTTTTTTTAACAGGTTTTTTTTTTTTTTACGATTTATTTATTTATTACATATACAGTATTCTGTCTGCATGTATGCCGGTATGCCAGAAGAGGGCGCCAGATCTCATTATAGATAGTTGTGAACCATGTGGTTACTGGCAATTGAACTCAGGACCTCTGGTAGAACAGCCAGTGCTGTTAACCTTTGAGCCATCTCTCCAGCCCAAGTCTGAATCTTTCTAATATCTTATCCTTGTTGGCCAAGCCGTCATTGAGTAACTGGGTCTGTTCTGAGGCTGAAAATTGTGCTTAATGGAAAATAACTCAGAGGGGAGATTAGATGTGATTTTCAAAGAAAGAGAGAACAAAAACCACAATATGAAAGGTGTCCATTTCAAAAAGTCTATAAAATAGTCAGGGTAGCAAAGTTATGTGAGAGAACACCAGGGGTCTCCCAGCAGTGGGGCCTGTTCTAAGTCTCCACTGGCTACTCCAGCAGGGTAGCCTCGTGTTTCCCAGCAGTGGCTATGGGGGAGACGACAGCCTTAGAGCTGCAAACCTCATCGTCTCATTTTCACCCCTACACAAAGTAGGTTTCTGAAATCACGTTAGTTGCCCACTTCCGGTCAGAGTATGTCCAGGGAAGCAGTCCTCCGTTGTATAAATGGATCCAAAAGGTTCTCTGTGGAATAAACAAAGACTTAAGGATGGGAAGAGGTGGTGAGCCAAAATTAACCATAGACTGGATGGAAAACAGGGGTCAGACAAACGGCAGACATTTTTCCTATGTGTAGAGATGCTATTGGGAGCGGTAAGGTTTAATGCGATTGTGGTGAAAACACATAATAGAATTTATCATTTTAACTTTGCTTTTCTAAATTTTTTAAAAATTTTCAATTTCATGTATATGTGTGTACAGGTGCATGCTAGTGCAAGTGTCTGTGGAGATGTTCAATCTCCCGTGAGCTGCCTGATACGGATTCTGGGGATTGAACCCAGGTCCTCTGGAAGAGCAGCCAGTGCTCTTAACAACTGAGCCACCCCTCCAGCGCCTCATTTTAACTAAGTGGCCATGAGCACATCCATATTGTTCTGTAGCCATCACTACTACTCATCTCTAGACCTTTTTCTCCTTCTCTTTATCCACTCAGTGGTAACCATGGTAAGGTGCTATGGTGTACACCTGGAGGCCCAGCTACTGGGGGAGTTAAGCCAGGAGGCATGTCTACACCAAGGAGCCTGAGAGCAGCCTGGCAGCGTAGCAAGATACCATGTTTAAAAAAATAATAAGCCGGCAAGGTAGCTCAGTGGGTAGAAGCATCAGTGATCTGAGGTGGATCCCTGGGTCAGCTCCTGAGAGCTTCTCTCTGACCTCTACACATGCACCATGGCATGCAAGCACATAATAATAAAAATTAGCCAATTAAAGCCAAGTTCCCATTCCCTCTTCCCATCAGCCTTGTTGTGTCTACACGATCACTGTAGACACCACATGTAACTGGATTCTTACAATATCTGTCCTTTTTTTTTTTTTTGAGACAGACTCTTACTCTTTAGCCTAAGCTGGCCTCAAACTTTGAACAATCCTCCTGTCTCAGCTCCTTTTGTAAAAACTACAGGTGTGGCAGTATCTGTTCTTTGGCTTATTTTACTTTCCAGAATGTCCTCAAGGTCCATCCATGTTGCACTACATAAATGGCAGAATCTCTCTCTCTCCTCTCTGTGTTCCCACTCCCCGCCCCTGTCGCTCCCCTCCCCCATCCTCCACTCCCATCTCTGCCTCGGGTAGTTGTTGTCTCAAGAGGTAAGGTCTCAGCTACTGCTTCGGCATCATGGCTGACAGGCTGTAGCCACGCTCCTGGCCATGACGGCCATGGACTCACCCTCTGAAACTGTGAGCCCCCAGTCAACTGTTTCTAATCACAGTAACTAAGTCCTACTATGGTATGGGGCCCCACAGAAAGCCTGCTAGTTTGCACTCCACACCTTTCTGGGTCTTGGACGCATGTTTAGAGGAGCGGAATCAGTGCGACCAGGCACTTGAAAAGTGACTCCTGTGAAGAAAGAGTGAGAAATCGAAGTCACCCTGTGGAAGGAAAGCACAACACAGGAGGCCTCAGGAATAGGCCACGAAGAGCCAACGTCCCCTCCGTGTTCCTGAAGGCACAGAACAGCCAACTCCATCTTCATTCGAGGTACAACACGCTTTTTTAACCTGGAGGCGAGTTCAGCGATGGACCGATTAGCCAACGCTTCTCCGTGTGACACACACAGAGACGAGGACGGGTTGTAGAAAGAGCTCTTCTACGTGAAGGACAGTTGGAGGATCGGAGGCGTCCACCTGCAGCCTCCACCCAGCAGCCTCTGTCTTTCCCATGCCTTAAAGATTAGGAGGAAAAACAAAAATGGCCAAAGGTGCAACATTTCCAAAGTAAATATTCAGTATCAACTCGGTTTGACAGCATCTAGCGCCACATCCCATAAAGTTTGAATCTAATAAGCTGACCCCTAAGAAATAAGAGTACCCCTAAGAAACCCAGCAACCTCAGTAAGAAATGTTATTTCAGGTTATGGTTACTGGAACCGGAGGGATCACCAGGTACCCCAAGGCCTGCACTGAAGGATCCTTACTGTTATTATCTGCGTGTGTTCTTTATTTTCTATCATCATCATCATCATCATCATCATCATCATCATTTTGAGATAGCATCTCACTGTGTGGCCTTAAACTCCTGATAGCCACCTCCCTGCCAGCATAGCCGGCCTCCTACCTGCTGAGATTGCAGGCATGAGCACCATTTGCAGATCTTACTTGAATAATAGGAAAAGAATCCCTGGGTAAACCCAGATCCAGTTAAACGGATAGCAGAGTCTTGCTCCTCATTTAGCTAATAAAAATTAAGTGCCCCAGTTTGTCCAGTCTAGGAGCTTTGAATTTTAGGTTTTCACTTTCCTCCTGTCTTTGGAATTTGTAGAGAGACGCTGTGGATAAAGCAGACCTGAATCCTTGCTTTAGGTTTGCCAGTTTGGTTCAACCTCCCCCTGCTGGCAATTTGGCCACAGCTATCAACATGTAACACACACGCTGAGAAGCCACTGTGTGGCCAACAACCCAGAGCCTGCCAATATGGGACTTGCCGTTATGGCCACGCATCCGAAGAACGCTGTGTGGAACGGGCTTGAGATGCCGTGACAGCGTTAGAGTGAGAGGTCTTCCCGAACGAGCGACTTGGAAACTGCAGCTGTGTGAGGAAAAGTGTGGACGTGGACGTGCATCTGAAATGCATTTGTAGATAAAAATACAGTACACGTGTGGCAGGCAGCCCCTGGTGGCCTCCAACCTAGATCAGCCCCTCATTGGATTCCCTTCCCTTGACTGGTGCTTCAGCCTGATGGCTTCCCTCTAACAAACTGAGCCTAACAACAGTGACAGGCTGTCCATCCAAGATCAGGTTAAAAAAAAAAAAACCCTTGGCTTGTCCTGCTCCCCCCCCCCCCCCCTCTGTTTGCTCTATTAAAGCCATGTCCTGTGCTCCTATTGAGAGGCCCATGTAGCAAAAACCAGAAGGAAGGCTCGGGCTAAAAGCCAGAGACCAAACAAAACTGCCTGTCCAATAGCCAGTGAGGAGCTTTGCCCGGCCAGCAGGGGTCTCAGCAGACCTACAGAGAGAGGATTTGCACCAGCTGGCAACGTGCCAGCCAGCCTCAGGAAGTCCTCACTAGAGCCAGCTCAGGTCTGAAGTAGGGGGAATGGGAGGTTAAAAACAAACAAACAACAACAACAAAAAATGCTTGTTGTTTGGCACTAATAAAATTCTGGGTAATTTGTTACACAACAGATTACCTGATGTAATGTAACAAGTATATCTGTGAAGGCATTCATGCAATATATTCCTTTTTTAAAACCGGAAACTCTACTTGTCATTAGGAAAGAGAACAAGATTCTGGGGCTCAGGGGTAGTGGGACATACACTCTTTCATTGTAGATCCTTTTCACTGTTTATTTTGGGGTAGGTCATTGTTTCGAATGGAGACAAAAGCCACATTTAAATAACTAGACAATGGGAAATGATTACTGTTTCCTATGTGTTGATAAGCATTCATCGATTCTCAGGGGTATTCCTGAACTGGTGTGTGTGTGTGTGTGTGTGTGTGTGTGTGTGTGTGTGTGTGTGTGTGTGTGTTTTACCCTCACGGTTCATAATTCTAGTGTTTCATTTTGTTTTTGTTTTTTTTTTTTTTTGAGATGATGTCGTACTAAGTGGCCCACATTGGCCTTGAACTCACCACCCTGATGTCTCAGGCTCTAGAGTGCTAGGATTACAGGCATATACTACTGTGCCTGGATCACTGTTCACAATTCTTTTTTTTTTTTCCTCTTAAGATAAAAATGTATTAAAGAAGTTGAGTCACTTGTCCTATAGAGACAAACTATTTGTTTTCTTTAATGTAGAATGTTTCACTCCTTGTACATCATCCTTGCGCAGGAACCACGCTCATGTTCCTGTATCATTCCAACCCTAGCTCCTGCACAGCCTGAGTGAGCCCAGTGACTAGACCGCATCTCCATCCCCCATCACCAGCAGCAGGTAATGCTGGGAGGAAGAAACCCTCAAACAGGCCCACTGGGAATACTGCTGAGAAATGGCTGCCAACTGAAGGATAGTATTTTCATTTTAAACGCGTATTTCTGCAGGAGAGTTTTAGGATACCGATTTTTAAAAATTTTTTACAAAATTTTGTGTGTGTATTTTGTCTGTGCATATGTATGTGCACCATGTGTATGCCTGGGGCCCTAGGAGGCCAGAGAGAGCACTGAATTCTCTTGAACTGGAGTTACAGCCGGTTGTAAGCTGTGAACAGAATCCAGGTCCTCCACAAGAGCAGCAGGTGCTCTAACCACTGAGCAGCCTCTCCATCCTGCATAGTTCTTCATACTATTGTTAACATTCTTCAATAAACAAAAATTCCAAAGGCCCAATATAATTTTTTTTTTTTGCACCTGCTTAAGTTCACTGTCCACAAAGAAGTTTTCTCAGGCTGTAACTTGGGTACCTTTCCCACCTGGAAAAGATTCCCTCCTTTCTCTTTTCTTAGGGAACACGGGAAAGCGCCTTCCTTTCATCTCTCTGTTTCTTGGCTGTCCCCTGTGCTCCAGCCACACCTTGAGTCCCAGCTCCCCCACTGGACCCTGCTTCCTGCACCCACCCCCCCACCCCCCGTGTTTAATGCCTATGTGAATCTGCTGTATCCTCTCTTCCCATAGCCTAGCCCCCTCACCTTTGGACCATAGCATCTGGGCCCCTCACTATTTGGGGCTATATCTGTATTCGATACTTGGTTTCAGATGGGTTTCCATGCACCATACTATAATTTTTCTGTCTTTGATGCCTAGTTGGTGAGCAGGGAGGGATTGGAGGAGGCGGGAGACTGGACAGTGGCACAATATATGTTTATGCTTTAAGCCCCCATTAAGCTTACATATCTCTTTAAGTCTGGGACGTGGAGGGAGGGCACTTCCTAGAAACCATCCCGGCAAATTTTCTCCCCGTGCGGCCAGAGATGTGTAAATCCCCATGTTTAAACCAACTGATGGTCAGGGGAATAAGATGAAATGAATAGGCAAGGACTGGATCATACGTAAGGAACACATGGCTGACCTGAAAATTCATTATCCAAACAAAATCTAGGCTCTGCTGAAGGGAGGAAAAGGAAAGGAAATAACCTACACTCTTTTATATTGGTTTGTTGTTATTGTTGTTGTTGTTGTTGTTTTCATTTCTCTGTATAGCCCTGGCTGTCCTTGAACTCAAGATCCACCTGCCTCTGCCTCCCGAGTGCTGGAAGTAAAGGGGTACACCACTACCACCCTGCTTCTTTTTATATTGTGAGGACCTAGGCTCACTGGCTTCTTAATCATTTAGCTGAACTGAGTATGTTATAATTATAGATTCTACAGCTTTCCTACCACCCACGGATCTATTCTGTAAATTATTACCCGTGTGACTTAAATCCAGCACAGAACATTGGTTTTAGAATGTCTAACCATTGCTGACACTAGGCTTACCTGTTTAAACAGAATATTATGAGATCTGAATTGGAAGAGCAGATAACTATCTCTGCATCCAGGCTGGTGTTCCCTGACAGATAGGAATGATGGAGTTTCACCTTGCCCCACTGCCCAGCCCCTTCAGTGAACTTGGAGGGTAAACAGACCATGAGTTGAAAAGCCAAGCATGCTGTGTGGGATGAGAGACCATGGAATGGGCACATGAACCTAGCATAGTGAATGTCAGTTTTCGGAACCTCTATTTTCTTATCTGTAAAATTGAGATAATACTGTGCCAGATAGTTTTATGTCAACTTGACATAAGCTAAAGTCATCTGAGAGGAAGGAACCTCAATTAAGAAAATGCCACCATAAAATCAGGGTGTGGGCAAGCCTGTAGGGCATTTTCTTAATTAGTGATTGATGAGGAGGGCCCAGCCCAATGTGGGTGTTGCCGTCCCTGGGCTGGCAGTCCTGGGTTCTGTAAAAAAGCAGGCTATACAAGCCAGTAAACAGCATCTTTCCATGACCTCTGCATCAGCTCCTGCCTCCAGGTTCCTGCCCTGTTTGAGTTCCTGTCCTGACTTCCTTTGATGATAAACAGTGATGTGGAAGTGTGAGCCAAATAAACCCTTTCCTCTCCAACTTGCTTTTTGGTCATGTGTTTTATCTAAGCCATAGAAACCCCAAGACAAATACACTGACCTTATTGGTCATAATCCCAGAACTAGTGACACTAAGGCAGGAGACCAAGATAAGGGACTGAAGAGATGGCCCAGATAAGGGGCTGGAGAGATGGCCCAGTGCTTAAGAGCACTGGCTGCATTTCCAGAGTTGGAAAGCCTCTTTTGACACAGAGTTTTGTTCCATAGCTCAGGTTGACCTTGAACTCCAGATTCTTGTGTCTCTACTCGTGAATACTGAAATTACAGGTGTGTTCCACACACTCAGCAGGAAAGTTTGAATTCAAATAGCCCCATAGGCTCACCTTTAAATACTGATCCCGGGGCTGGAGAGATGGCTCAGAGGTTAAGAGCACTGGCTATTCTTCCAGAGGTCCTGAGTTCAATTCCCAGCAACCACATGGTGGCTCACAACCATCTATAATGAGATCTGGTGCTCTCTTCTGGCATACAAGTATATATGCAGTCAGAACACTTCATACATAATAAATAAATAAATAAATAAATAAATAAATAAATAAATAAATAAATAAATACTGATCCCCAGTTGGCAGAAATGTTTGGGAAGGATTGGGAGGTGTGGCCTTGCTGGGAAAGGTGTGTCACTGAGGGCTGGCTTTAAGGTTTTAGAAGACTCACAGTCATTGCCAGTGTGCTCTCTGCATCCTGCTTGTGAGATGTGATCACTCAGCTCCTGCTCCAGCTGCCTGATACCATGTCTACTCTGCCAGTATGGACTCTAACCCTCTGAAACTGTAAACCTAATTAAGTACTTTTTTTTAATAGGTTGCCTCATGGTGTTCTGTCACAGTAATAGAAACCCTAACTAATACAAACATCTCAAACGAAACCTCACAAATATAAACTGTAGAGCAAGAAGTGGATGCATTTGATCACATTAAAAATTAAAGAACTTTACTTTTAGAAGCCATCATAGATTAAAAATAGAGATTACAGAACAGGACATAATGGTGCATACCTGCAATGCCAGCATTGGAAAGGGAGTATGACCCTTATGAATTGAGCTGACCCACAAAGGCAGGCCCTGTCTCAATGGGTGTACTGGGTGGTTTTTAGTGTCAACTTGACACAAGCTATAGAGTTATCGGAGGAAAGAACCTCAGCTGAGGAAAGGTCTCCTTGAGATCAGCTGTAAGGCATTTTCTCATTTGGTGATCAATGGGGCAGGGTCTAGCCCATGGTGGGTGGTGCCATCCCTGGACTATTGGTCCTGGGTTATATAAGAAGGTGGACAGATCAAGCCACCAGGAAGCAGCTCCCTTCCATGGCCTCTGCATCAGTTCTTGCATCCAGGATCCTGCCCTGTTTGAGTTCCCGTCCTGACTTCTTCAGTGATGAACAGCAATGCTGAAGTGTAGGCCTAATAAACCCTTTCCTCCCCAACTTGCTTTTTGGTCATGGTGTTTTGTCGAAGCAATAGAAACCCCTGACTAAGACAGGGAACAATAGACACAGAGTTAGTACAGAATAGAAGAGATTAAAAAATGAAAAGGTGTTGAGGGAAATAAGCAAGGGATATCTTGGCAACCTGTTTGGGTTGGGCTACATACACACTCTTTTTCTACCAAAGCACTCAGCAACAGGACCCCCAGCTACACCCGACTGTACACAAACCCTTCTCCAAAAAAGCTGCTGGTCACTCTGACCTGTAGCTCTCTAGAAACCCATACTAACCCCCTCCCTTTTATGGTCAAGTACATCTTGGAATATATCTTGGAACTAGGGCAATGAGTGGGCTGGTCCAGCCTGGACTCTTTATGGGTGCACGTGCTGGAATGCAAACTACATCCTGTGAGTGAACTTTCAGGGAAAATCCTTTACTTGTCATCTTATGCTTGTGCCTAATTGGGCATGCATGTGATCAAAATCAGATACACTGTGGAAAGGATATGGGAAGTGTTTGCATAACCTAAGCCTGTCAATCAAAACCGAAAACCACCCGCCTTTGCCCCTAGTAAGCAAGTCCTCCTGGACCCAGGAAAGGAAGCCCCTGGGCAGTGATTAGCCACCAATCTTGAGCTGCACCGGCTTCTCAGAGCCAGCTGCTCTCTAGTGTATAGTCTCTGCACTGCCTTGCTTTTGAATAAAATCCTTTGTTACTCAGCCTCTTGTGTGAAGAGCTTCTTCAGTTTGAAGCCTATGCCGAGAACCTGGAAACACCTGGAATATACAGGCACTCCAGCAGACCATGAAGGAACGATAGGACTCCATGAGAAAGCTAAACAAAGGATACATGGACAATTTAAGAGGGAAAGGCCCAAAGTCTACTAAAAATATAAAGAAATCTGCAACTTCGTTAGCAATTTTGGAGAAATTGCTATTAAACAGGTTATCCCTATAAGAGATGTAAAAATTAGAAAGTTGGTCAATGCCAGGTGGCCGTGGGGATATGGGAACTATCAGTTCTTCTGGTGGGAGTTTATCACATATCTATAGGTACAGAGAAAAGCACCCCAAAACTGACTTACAACAACCATTTAACTAGCAAATAATTCTGTAGGTAGGGAATTAGGACTGGTCTCTGCTTGACAGCCATCTACTGCTCTGGTATCTCACAGCTCACTAAAGTGTTTGGCATCTCAGCTGAGGATGACGGCCTGCCTGGAGATCCTTTCCACACATCTCTCAGCCCTGTGAGGTTAGCTTGGGCTTCTGCATGATGTTGGGAGGGCTCCAAGCTCAACAATAGGAACTGTAATGGCTCCTGAGGTCTGGTGCAGACCTCGAACAATAGAGTTAGAAAATGCTGTTACTGCTCAAAAAGTATACAGGATTAAATCCAGTGCCAGGGAAAGGGAGGATGGAAAACGAGCGGCACTCTTTCCTCCCTTAGAGACTGAACCCAGGGCTGTAATTGGACCTTCTGATGGGAGCTGCTACAAAGAACTTACAGACCTTTCAGTGACCTTCCTATAGGTCTTGGTTCATCCATTCTAAGCACAATCTTGTACTTCACTTAAAAATAAATATATTCAATTCTATGGCTCAGAAATTCCCTTCCCTGCAGTAGACATCCCAACAATATTCCTTTTTAGGCTCATAAAGAGAAACTATGATTTTGGTACTAAGAATTTAAGAGAAATTGGATAGCTGAGATTTGGTGAGAGGATTACCAGAAACTGAAGACACACCAAGGACTGTTTTGTATAAGAGCTGGGTGTGGTGGCACACACCTATAATCCCAGCACTTCGGAAGTGGAGGCAGGAGAATCATTGCAAATTTGAAGCCAGCCTGGTCTACATAGTAATTAATTCCATGGCAGCCAGGACTACAGTTATTTGATTGTAATACCATGTTCTGAGAATGGATGGCACCTATCCATGCTGCTCATAATACAGGTCAATGGTTCATAAATTCATTATAGCAAGCCCCAATTTAAGATAGAGAAAAGGGCACTGGGTTCAATTTCCCTGGGGTGGGAGGAGAATTTATTCCCCTTCTCCAATTTCTTTTGTATCTGATTCTTGACCTTGTGATTTTTCCTGGACAAGACCCTATCTCAAAAGAACAAAACAAAACAAAAATAGGACTCAGGATATAGCTTATTTGGTAGGATGCTTACCAAGCATACATGAAGCCCTGGGTTCAATCCTCAGCACAAGCAAGGTGCTAATGTTCCAGCACTCTGGAGGTAGAGATAGATTAGGAGGTCAAAGTCGTCCTTGACTATGGAAGGCATCCTAGGCTGGCCCGAGGTCTCAAAAAACAAACAAACAAATAGACTGAATAAATGAAAAATATATAAGATGCACACAAAACCAATAAATTGTACAAATAAGAAACAAACAAACAAAGAAAGATACACATTAAACATATTACAATTACTGCTGTTAGGTAATGTCTTAACAGGAAGTGAATAGGAGAAAAAGAGATAAAGATTTGAATGAATGAATCAATCAATCAATCACAAAGAAATTCAGCCAGACCAACTATGATTTACTGAACTCAGAAGTGTAATTATCTGAAAGCCCTTTACTTGAGGTCCAAGGAGACAAAGCATGATCATTGTTCTTTCATTTTGTCCGTCCCTTCCAGTACAATGTCCCATCAAATATTAAAGCATGGTCAGCTCTAGGAAGAAAAAGGCCAAGAGAGAGGAAGGGCTAGTCCACTTATGGTCACTCTTCATTAGAGCCACTTTCCCAGGAAAATCCAAGCACACATGGCCTGTTGAGCATCCGTGAGCTTCTGCCAGAATCCAAGGGTGACGGCACAGAAATGAGATGTCCTCCGTTAGCAGTAGTGTACAGCGCTCTGCAGGGCAACCTCCCACCACTGGCCCCAGGACAAGCATCCAGCACTTCATCAAGACGCCCACTTCTCATTCCTAACCCAGCTGGCCTTGCTGCCCACGGGACAAAAGCGCTCTCAGAAAACCGCACCCTGATTCTCCTTAGGCTTGTGCAAAGAGACCCCGATTTACCACAGTCAGGCACAAGGACTCTCCGCAAATGAAACTTTTCTCTGACTCCTCCCTGTTCTTAGATCATCCACCGAAATGAGGGTTCTTCATCACCCGCCCCAGTGGGTGTGTATTTTATGCTGATTCCCTTGTTGCCTTCATGGGCAAATTAGATTGTAGTTAGTTTGGGTTTTCACCTCCAAGTGAGGGAAGGTGTCCACACACCTGGCTCTAAACTGAAGACCACACGACCTGAATATTTGGCTTGGGGAAGATGAGTGGTAACTAAACACATTTCAATTATTGTCTTCCACAGTTATGGCATATTCTTGACATACATAGTTGTGTGTCCCCCCAGCTTTTTTTAAAAAAAATGTATAGAGTTTAATAATTAATTCATTTAAGCTAGGTGTGGTGGCTCATGCCTCTAATCTCTGCACTCTGGAGGTAGAGACAGGTGGGTCCTTGAGTTCGAGGCCAGCCGGGGCCATACAGAGAAATCCCGGCTCCAAAAACGTGTATATAATGTGTATATATGCACATGTATGTTTATATGTGTATATATGCACATGTATGTTTATATGTGTATATATGCACATGTATGTTTATATGTGTATATATGCACATGTATGTTTATATGTGTATATATTATGCATGCAGGACGTGTTGTATGTGGGGTGATTAGGCCACAAAGAGGCCAGCTTTGTGGAGTTGTGTCTCTCCTTCCTCTTTTATGGGGGTTCTGGGGTTCTCTGGGCCTGTGCAGCAGGCGCCTTTATCTGCTGAGCCATGCCGTGAGACCTGGAGTAAGAGTTTTTACTTAGATTTTCAAAGTAAGAGTCCTTGTGTTTTTGGAAAACTAGAGGCTAGTAAATGAACAGTTTGAGTATTTAACCACCAGAGGGCATATCACACGTGGTGTTTGGGATTGGGTTTACCCTCCTCCAACCTCCATTTTACATAATCAAAATGTAGATTTCAAAGTGTATTAGAAGATAAGAAAAAGAATGTGAGAGAAGTGGTCTTCATATAAGTGATTCAGGAAAAGGAGCAGGAGAAGCAGGAGGAGGAGATGATGATGATATGATGATGATGATGATGATGATGTTCCTTTGTTTTGTTTATGAGGCAGGTTCTTGTGTCCACACTGGCTTCAAACTCCTGTACTCATGAGACTGGCCTTGAACTCCTGGTCCTCCAGCCTCTACCTCCCAGGTGCTGGGATTATCGGCATGTACCAGCAAGACTGGCTGTGTGGTAAATGTTTAAATTGGAAGAAAGGGATGAAGAGAAGGGGAAATTCTTGAAACCTTGTCTGGACCCTGCCTTATGCAATCAAATAGATGCACAAACCTTTTTGTCAGCACAGATTGGAGGAAAGAACTGGGGTTTGCGCTTAAGTAACAGGAAGTGCAGTCCCATGCAAGAGCTGCACCATGTCAGATTGGAGGCAAAGCAAGCTTGAGGGAATTACACAAAGGGAATCCCATGCTTAAACAGAAGCATTCACATTTTTTAATTAGATTGTCTTATTGACAAAATATTTATATTATAAAAACTTTAAAACTACAAGTCAGTAGACATTGAGGGCTCAACTCTCTCTCTCCCCTGCTCTGCCCACGACAGCTGAGAAGACAATACTCACTGATTTCCTACATCTCATTAACAAAACCATGTATTCATTGACCTTTAGCTCAGCAGGTCTGTGGCGGTTTCTCCTCCACAGAATGCCTCTGTGCTTTGGCCCCTTCTCCACCACCTTCTCCTTTCCCAGCTTAACTCTCAGTGATCCTCCTGCAGCTGGCCGTGGGGTTGCTTCCTGTCAGCGAGCTCCAGCCATTCAACTCACCCCCTTTCAATGAAGTGATGCTGTCTCACAGTTCTGTTACAGCTATGCTCGTGATTAAATCACTCAGTCTCCACTCAAGTTGTCTCTAAAAGCAGTGCTGCAGTGAACACCCCTTTACGTATGCCTGCTTTGCTTTGCTTTGCCTGTACCCGCAGGATAAGTGCTGACTGAATCCAAAGATGCACACCACTGAAGTTCCTGAAGCTGCTGCAGATTCGTCTTCCTCAACGGCCCCTCCTATTTTTCTATGGTTTGTTTGCAGGGTTTATACCTGATTTATTTATGTTTTGTTTTGTTTTGTTTTTGTCTTGGCCAACACACTACATGAGCAATAACATCTCCTGGCATTTCACTTTGTGTTTTTCATTAGAAGGTCAACATTTTGTTGTTGGTGGTGGTTTTTTGTTTGTTTGTTTGTTTTGTTTTGTTTTGTTTTTTGTTTTTTCGAGACAGGGTTTCTTTGTGTAGCTTTGCGCCTTGCCTGGAACTTGGTTTGTAGACCAAGCTGGCCTTGAACTCACAGAGATCCTCCTGATCCTCCTGGCTCTGCCTCCCAAGTGCTGAGATTAAAGGGGTGTGCCACCAACGCCCAGCAAGGGTCAACACTTTTTTTTTTTATGGTTTAATGTATTTTAATAGCAAACTTACAGGAACAGCACAAAAGACAGACAACATTAAAAACATGTACTTGCATGTAGGATAACTCAGTTAGAAAAGTATAGTGAATGGATGGAATCTACTGTATGATAAAAATGCTACAAACACCTTTTAGTTGCTGTCAATAAGAAATTTACTTATTTTTAAAAAATCCAAATGCTGGCATTGTCCAGAAAATTTTAACAGGTTTATTTATAATTGTTATAAAGTTGAACTGTTGAAATGTGTTCACTGAAACATTTTGCTTGCATTAATGCTTTACATCTTGCATTTATATTAAAAATTCACACACAAATGAAAATGGAAAAACTGCCAATACCTGATTTCTGTCCCCTATTTTTCCACTTGCAAGCATATACTTAGGTACCTTCTGACCCCATGGAAAAAATATCTAACATTCAGAACTACTGATTACAGGAAGAAGAGGAAAAATTTTTTTGAGAATGAAATGTTTCCCCTCATAGTGGACTCTTTTTTTTTTTTTTTTTTTTTTTTAAAGATTTATTTATTTATTATGTATACAGCATGTATGACTGCAGGCCAGAAGAGGGCACCAGATCTCATTACAGATGGTTGTGAGCCACCATGTGGTTGCTGGGAATTGAACTCATGACCTTTGAAGAGCAGTCAGTGCTCTTAACCTCTGAGCCATCTCTTCAGCCCCACAGTGGACTCTTAAGCACGTTCTTCACGTATGCGGCGTGCTAGCCAGAAACCTTTTGGCATAATTGTTACACATTTGGCATGGATAGCACAAATGTTGGTACCTTCAAATAGGCCAACCAGATAGGCCTCCCTTGCCTCCTGCAAAGCACCAATAGCTGCACTCTGGAAGCACAGATCTGTTTTGAAGCCCTGAGCAATTTCTCGCACCAGACGCTGGAAGGGGAGCTTGAGAATCAGAAGTTCAGTGGACGTCTGATTTCACGGAGTGCCACAGTACCAGGCCTGTAACGATGAGGTTTCTTCACCCCTCCAGTAGAGGGCGCACTATTGCGAGCGGCTTTAGTAGCCAGTTGTTTCCTGGGAGCTTTACCACAGGGGGATGTGCAGGCAGTCTGCTTTGTAGGAGCCATGGTGTGGGCACCTCCTTACTTACCCCGCTTCTCCTTCAGCTGGAGCTCTGCAAGCGAGAGGCGGCGCTGGAGTTAGGGAGCGGCGGCAGCGGCCACGGAGGTGGCGAGGCGATAGCTGCCAACACCGAGGGTCAACATTTTTTAAAAGATTTTTTGTTGTTACTTTTAATCGTGTGTATAGATGTGTGTTTGTGTATGGGTTTGTGTAAATGAGTGCAGTACCCACTGGGGCCAGGAGAGAGTGTCGTGGAATTTTTTTTTAAGATGTGTTACATTTGTTTATACTGTGGAACATTTATTTTAATGATGCAAAGATGTGTTAATTCTCTTACGTTGCATTTGTTTAACTCTGTGAAGCTCTGTTACTTTGCCTGATTGGTCTGAACTGAACAGCCAGTAGCAAGGTAGAATATTGGGGACTATGGGGGCCCAGCCCCTCGATAGTCCCCTCCCAGGGTCTGAGAAGAATCTACAACCAGCTGATAATTAATTTTTGAAGAAAAGAAATGAATCTATGTACACGAAATTCCTTAGTCCATACACTTTATTATTTTGTCAGTTCTTTCTACAAGCTTATACTCTGCTCTCATTTTACGCTCCTTTCTTGCTCAATTTCTCTATACATTTATCTGTTGTCCCCTCTAGGTTCTATCTAAATTCCTTCATCTTACTTCTGCCCTGTCTAGGTTCTCATCCACCTAGTTCTTTTCCATATCAGCTCCTCTCCCATCTCCTTCTCTCTCATCTTGTCCTTCCCCATCTGGCTCTTCCTCATCTCCCATCTCATTCCTCTAGTCTTCTCTTCTAGCCCTTCAATCTACTTCTTCCCCATCGCAGTTTGTTCCTCTCAAGTTCTTACCCATCTAGTTCTTCCATTCTCTTTTCTCTTCTCTGTCCTCCACGTGCCCTGGAAGTCCTGGTATATATACACTTACAAGCAGTATTCCCTTGACAGTGTAAAGCCAGGCTTCCAGAGTCAAATGGAGGGGCGATAAGAATCACATAGAGAGGCAATAACCGTTAATTATCATTTGCAACCCCAAAGGGAAGTGACCAATGGGGAAATTAATTAACTAAAGGCTAAATTAGGGTAGTATCTAAGAAGAGGGATCTTATGTGCTCAACCATAGTCTTAAACGTGATTAGTAGAAAATGTTAAGAATCTATAAGTTGCTAGGTCAATGGGAGAAAATAAAACTGTCTTCTTTTTTCCTGTGACTCATATCTGTCCAAGCTATCTGCTGTTTTTTTCTGCAGGGTGGGGGAAAGTGTGCTCAGTTTCTAGGCAACCTGTGTACAGCTAGATGCCTCTGGTGATAGCTAAAGGGAGATCTGGAACTGGAGGTAAGGTTTGGGAAAGGAGGAAGTAAAGCTTAATTGGCACATCTGCCAGGCCTTCTCAAACAGGTAGTCTGGATGCTTAAGTCTGTTCTTAGAGAGTACAGAGGTATCTCTGATAAAGTACTTTCCTCCATCTGGGGATGGACCTGGCCGGATGCTGCCAATGATGATAAATACAGGGAAGCTTGAACTGGGGTTCTGGATGAGCATAGCTGTGCTGTGGGATGGGCTGTGTGTCAAATTGTTCTGATTGGTCAATAAATAAAACACTGATTGGCCAGTGGCCAGACAGGAAGTAGGTGGCCAGGCAGGAAGTAGGTGGGACAAGGAGAGAGGAGAATTCTGGGAAGCGGAAGGCTGAGGCAGAGAGACACTGCCAGCCACCGCCATGACCAACAGCATGTGAAGACGCTGGTAAGCCACCAGCCACGTGGCAAGGTATAGATTTATGGGAATGGATTAATTTAAGCTATAAGAACAGTTAGCAAGAAGCCTGCCACGGCCATACAGTTTGTATACAATATAAGTCTGTGTTTACTTGGTTGGGTCTGAGCGGCTGTGGGACTGGCAGGTGACAAAGATTTGTCCTGACTGTGGGCAAGGCAGGAAAACTCTAGCTACATAGCTGTCAGCACAGAAAGTTATCTAAATATTCCTAGAAGTGCTTAGGTAAGGAGTCAGAGGTATATAAAGTTAGTAAGGCTGTAAGAAAGGCGGGTCCGAGCTAAATTGTGTAAAGCTATTACTTAACGTCCACCTGACCTAGGCGGTGTCTCCTTGTGGAATTTATCTTAAATCAGGAGACTTGCATGTGGACTGTTATTACTGCTAGTCCTTGAAAGTGGCCAGGGGAGATATCTGATTCCAGAGAAAGCCTTTCCTGAGGCTGTTCTCCAAATACCTGGAATGTGTATGTCCAGAGAGTGATCAGCCCATGCTGTTAGCCCTTCTTAGGGAAAAATCAACTGGGAAAACTATGAAGGCACACATGATTTTCATAACAGAAGACAGCTGATATATAACAAGCCAAGTAACACCAAAAGCTCCTTGGAATTTGGCTTCCTCTGGAGGAAATCCTTGATCCCTCCAGGTAGTGACTTTGCCATAACCTGCTGAGTTCTTATGATATATTCCTGCAGCCCACAGCAGTAGAAGAAAGGATAGGCAGGGCTGTCAGGCAGAGAAAATAAATTGAAGGAGAGATCTGGGAGGAGAAGGGGCAAGATCAAGGATCAAGAAAAGAAGGACCCAGCTACCCAGCCACCCAGCTACCCAGCCACCCAGCTACCCAGCCAGAAACATATTAAGAAGGAAAGAAAGTATACAGAAATAGAGAAAGGTAAAAAGCCCAGAGGCAAAAGATAGATGGGATAATTTAAATTAAGAAAAGCTGGCTAGAAACAAGCCAAGCTAAGGCTGGGCATTCATAAAAAAGAATAAGCCTCTGTGTGATTTATTTGGGAGCTGGCCGGCACCTCCCCCACAGATAGCCAAAGAGTAAAAATCAAGACTACAAGAGAGTGTTGGATTCTCTGGAGCTGGAGCTATAGGCAGTTATGAGTCCCTGAATGTGGACGCTGGGAACCGAACTTGTGTCCTCTGCATGAGTAGTTTCTACTTTTCATTGGTAAGCGATTATCTCTCCAGCTCTGAATATCTTCTTTATGTTCAAGAGAAAGGGTTGTTTCAATCATGGAGTAGTACTATGTAAAGAGAACACTTCCAGGGATTATCAGCCAATTAAGACATTGGAATGAAGGCGATTCCTGAACCATCCCACTGGCAAAACTTTCAATGGCACCTCTTCTCCCAGGCACCAGGCAGGCCCAGACTCCCTACTGCCTTGTATCCTGGAACCCGACTCTTCCCAGCAAGCTGAGAAAAAGCCAAATACCACCTGGGACTTAAAGGTACAAAGTTAGGCTATCATTTCCAAAATGCTTCTTAAGCATCTGATCTTCAGTCATGAAGACCTGATTCCCTGGGACTTTTCGCCTGCATTTTTTGTTTGTTTGTTTGTTTTTCAAGACAAGGTTTCTCTGTGTAGTTTTGGTGCCTATCCTGGATCTTGCTCTGTAGACCAGGCTGGCCTCGAACTCACAGAGATCCACCTGGCTCTGCCTCCCAAGTGCTGTGATTAAAGGCGTGTGCCACCACCGCCCGGCTTTCGCCTTCATTTTTAAGACCAACTCCATCCAATAGAAATAAAATCCTAGGTATACCTATAACTTCAATTGGTCTAGTAGCTACTACATTAAAAAGTTAGAAGTAGAGCCAGGCCTGATAGAACAGCCATTTGTGAGTTTAAAACCAGTCTAGGCAACTTAGTAAAATTCGGTCTGCTAAATAAAGAAGCAATTTAATTACTTTTATAGGTTTAACACAATATATACAAATATTATCATTTCAATGTAGTCAATATTAAAGGTCACCAGTGAATTTTTTTTCTCTTCTGAATCCTCATAATCTAGTGAGTCTATTTCTACTCATTGCATCTCAAATCAGACTAGCAACACTTCAAGGGCGTGGTGCCAGCATGTGTCTGGACTAGCAGCGTTCATAGTCTCAGAGCCTGACCTTTGAACTGCTCATTAATTACCATCCCAGCAACATTGTTTATCCCCTCATTTACAACGAACTGGTTATTGGTTATCAGGCAAGGCACATGCTCCCCTACTGAGCTTTATCGCCAGCCCCTACAGGCTTCCTGAAAACAAAGTTAAACCACCCAGCTAAAGGGATGGATGGTCCTTCTCATTCCCCTCACTCTGCAAGTCCAAGACCCCTTTATCCAGCCCTTCTTCTGTGTAGGTGTGGTGGTTTGAATAGAATGCCCCCCCCCCATAGACCCATAGGAAGTGGCACTGTTAGGAGGTGTGGCTTTGTTGGAAGAGGTGTGTCACTGTGGGTAGGGTTTGAGGTCTCAGAAGCTCCCGCCAGGCTTGGGTGGCTCTCAGTCTTTTTCTGCTGCCTGTGGATCCAGAAGTAGAACTCTCAGCTGACTCTCCAGCAACATGTCTGTCTTCATGCCACTATGCTTCCCACCATGATGATAATGGACTAAACGTCTGAACTATAAGCCAGCCCCAATTAAATGTTTTCCGGGGCTAGAGGGATGGCTCAGTGGTTAAGAGCACTGACTGCTCTTCCAGAGGTCCTGAGTTCAATTCCCAGCAACCACCTGGTGGCTCACAACCACTTGTCATGAGATCTGGTGCCCTCTTCTGGCCTGTAGGGACACATGCAGGCAGAATACTGTATACATAATAAGTAAGTAAATAAATAAATCTTTAAAAAAAAAAAAAAAAAGAGTTGCCATAGTCATGGAGTCTCTTCACAGCAATAGGAACTCTAACTAAGACAGTAGGCTACAGACAAGAGTGGGGGAAAACTTTTTTGTCCGTATTTTAATACTTCTTGGATTTTAGTCACATGAACATATTACCTGCCCCCTATAAGACAGAATAAAAAAGAGGTGTGTCTATGTATAATGTCCCATGACAAGAAGCTTGTCTAGCCTGTATAAAAGAAGTTAAGATCACAAAAAATCTCTTCTCTCTTCCCATGAGAAAGTTGATGTATAATGCATGTCTCACCCAGCAGGAACAAATCCTGCTTGTAAGCACCCATTCTGTAGTTCCGCATACTGAATATTCAGCCAAATATCCTTCTTATTCTTGTCCCTCATCTCCACAGATCCCACACCAGTTTATAGGTAAGCTCTGTTATTTCCTATGACAACTGAGTGTCCACGTGCATTTGAACCAAACGTGAGTAGAATCCAGATTCCTTTTCCTCTCGTTTAAAACTGTATCAAATGCATTTACTGCCTCATCTTCATCTTGAAGTGTTTTTCATTTCAGTCTGAACATCTCTTAGAGCACCTTTGTTCACATGTGTGCTGGCTAGTTTTATGTCAACTTGACACAAGCAAGAGTCACTGGAAAGAGGGACCCTCAATTAAGAAAATGTCTCCATAAGATCCAGCTGTGGGGCATTTTTTCCTAATTAGAGATTGATGGGGGAGGGCCCAGCCCATTGTGGGGGGTGCCCATGCCTGGGCTGGTGGTCCTGGGATCTATAAAAAAGCAAGCTGAGCAAGTCACAGGGAACAAGCCAGTAAGCAGCACCCTCCATGGCCTCTGCCTTAGTTCCTGCCTCTTCCAGGTTCCTGCTTGAGTTCCTGTTCTGACTTCCTTCAGTGAGAGATTATAAAGTGGAAATGTAAGCCAAACAAAGCCTTTCTTCCCCAACTTGCTTTTGGTTGTGGTGTTTCCCCATAACAATAGTAACCCTAACTAAGACGACATGGAAGCATGGTATTTTGTGTTGCTAGCCCATAGTTTAATCAGATCCTTGTCAATCAAGTCTTGAGATGTCTTTAGTGTGCACTATTACAACCAGTGCAAGACTACAAACCTTGTACTTAACCACTTGCAAGTGTGTGAGCATGTCTTCAGGATAAATCTCTCAAAGGAAGTCTGCAAAAAGTATAAATGAACAGCTAATTTTGATAGACATTACCAAGCATTAGCAATTAACTTACATTTTAGGGGTTTTTATTGTTGTATGATATTCTGAAGTTCAGAAGGCAGATGCTATAGTGGATGGGCCTCTTACGATGGTCAGTCTTGACTGTCAACTTGTCAAATTGTCAGCTAGATGAGATCTAGAACCCCCTATGAGAGGAGGCTCTGGCATGCCTGTGAAGCATTATCTAGATGAAGTTAGTTGAGGTGGAAATACTTGTCTACTGTGGATGGCGCCATTCCCTGGGCTGGAATCCCAGACTAGACACCAAGAAGAAAACCGGATCACAAGCACACGCAGCCTTGTTTCCTGACTACATGTAGTGTGAGCAGCTGCCTCAACTCCTGCTGCCTGACTTCTTAGCCATGACAGACTAGACCTTGGAACTGTGGACTGAAATAAGTGCTCTCTACCTTAAGTTGCTTTCATCAGGGCTTGGGGGTTTTGTTTGTTTTTATCACGGTAGTGAAGCAAGTCACTAATTGTGATGGTTTAAATAAGAATGACCCCCATAGGCTCGATATTTGGGATATGTGGTGGGACTGTTTGGGAAGGGTGAGGAAGCGTGGCCGTAGGAGGTATGTCACTGGGGGTGGGCTTTTAGGTTTCGAAGCCTTGTGCTTGCAGATCAGGACGTAAGCTCTCAGCCGCTGCTCCAGTGCCATGCCTGCCCGCCCGCTGCCATGCTTCCCGCTGTGATGGTCACAGACTCACCCCCTGAAACCGTGAGCCCCAATAAAATTTTTCTTCTAGAAGTTGCTTTCGTTATGGTGTCTCTTCACAGCAATAGAAAAATAACTAAGACACTAACACACTGCTCCTACGGGGGCAGGACACGAGGTTACCCTAAATTGTTGTATAAAAGCAATGATACCATAAGCATTGATTTATAAGATCCTTTGTGTGTGTGTGTGTGTGTTTCCATGATCACTGACAGAGTGAAGAGAGAGGGTGAAAAGTAGGAAGAGGTGGGTGAGGGTGGGGGGGATGGGGGTGGAGGGGTGGGGGGTGGAGGTGGGGGGGGGAATTAGTGCCTAAGAAAAGACAGTGGAGCAGGGATATTGTCATAGGACTTAGAGCCACAGCAAGGTTTGAGGTTTTATTCCAGACAAGATTTTATGATTTACTTCTCAAAGGTAGCCACCTGGAAAGTGGTTGGGAGGGAGCTGTGGGAAGCAAGAGATCCGGCAAAAACCTGGGTCGCCTGGCATCAGAAGGAGGCCTAGCTGGAGATCAAATTCTTAGCTGGTTATACGCAGGGGAAAGTAAATAGAACAGGAAATGCCCTGCTTCCTACAGTGGCCACCAGGGGGCACTCTGGAGAATGAGATGAGGGATACAAGGATCATTGCGCCTGGTAAGACAGGTGCAGCCTCTGCCTTCAGGGATTTAGCAAATAAGTGCAGGTACGGGTCATTGCAGCCTGTGTAGCGTCGTAAAGACTGGAGGCTTTGCACTCGAAACACTACTTTGTTACCTGGGTCAAGTGTTTTCTTTTCTCTTTGGCCCTCCAACCTCCCTTTCCCTCTGATCCTTCTCTAATTTCTTCTTTGGGAAAGGTTAGCAAGGAGCTTAAATGAGATCACTTTGAAAAACTCTGGCCCCAGCCCCTAGTTCTTTTTCTACCCCCAGCGAAAACAGGCTCAGTGAGAGTTTCTTTGGCTCATGGCTCCAGATTACAATCCACCACGGCAGGGAAGTGACGAGACAGAAATTTAGGGAGATGGTCACACTGGATCTACAGTTGAGAAGCAGATAGCAGTGAGCGCATGCTGCTACTCAGTTCTCTTTCTTTGCTTACACAGCCCAGGTTCCCAGGGAACGGTACCAACCATGGTGGTCTTTTCTGTTTAATATGTCAAGATAACACCCTCTACACACAAGCAGGACCAGAGGTCCATCTCCCAGGTGATTCTGTTTAGTTGATAACATAATCATCACAACTGGATTTTAAAAGGGAGTATTGACTTACATTTGGTGAATGGGTGGGAAAAGACCTCTTTCCCATTTGTCTTCTGGAATCCCTGCCAACTTTTCCTGCCAATCACGTGGGTTCTTCTTCAGCTCTGTAATGTCATTAACAGTGGAGAAAACTGGGCTCATTCAATCTGTGCAGTGGTTTGCCTGAATCATAAGCTTGGAGGAAGTGCAAATTAATTGCTTGCATATTTTTAATTTATTCTCTTTCAAAAGTTACCCCTTTAAAAGATAAAGCATTTATTTCCTCCATCCTTTGATTATCAGGGAATTTTTAATATACTAGGGAGAGTAGATGGAGGCATCCATTTATTTGATTAATGGATATCAAATTATTATGGTTAAGTTTATTGTTCTAGACCACATTTCTGTAGGGACATTAATAAATGTGATTGCTTTTGCTAGAATATTCGTTAATCCTGTGGTTTAGTGTGTTGATAATGGAACACGCTGTTCCACTGACTCTTAATGAGCCTTCCCTGCTGGCTAGCAGAAAAGCAAAGAAAATGATTTTACAAATGCGTATACAGCAGGAGGACTAAGTTTTCAAATCTCCTTACGCTCTCAGATGATGGCACAAAGGTACACTTGATTTGAACGTCGTTTTCTTTTCTTACAGGCTTTTCTCCATCAGCCTTTTAAAAATTTAACAGAGAAACCTGAAAAATGGTTGCTAAAGACTGAGTGGTGTCCCTCCCCATATTCTCAGAATGAAGTCTTAATCCTCAATGTGGTTGTGTGTGTGGATATGAGGCCTAAGGGAGGTGATGGCGGTTTTTAAAAAAATAATAAAGGTGAGTCCTTAATGCAGCTGAGCTGGTGTCCTTCTATAAAGAAACACTGCCAGAGTGGGGCTCTCTCTGTCTCTCTCTGTCTCTCTGTCTCTGTCTCTCTCTCTCTCTCTCTCTCTCTCTCTCTCTCTCTCTCTCTCTCTGTCTCTCTCTCTCTCTCTCTCTCTCTCTCTCTCTCTCTCTCTCTCTCTCTGCCCCTGCCATATGAGAAGGCAGCTGTCTGTAAGCCAGGAAAAGCTCTTGCTAGGAACTGACCCTACTGGACCTCGATCTGAAACTTCAGACATCAAGAGTGGAGAAAATAGCATTTCAGGAGAAGCCACCCAAGTCTGTGAGATGGTGCCAGGGCAGGTGACCAACAGTGCAGCAGACTTTGGAAATCCTAAAGCAATGCTCCTTGTTGTCTGTGGTTGCAAGGCTGTGCTGGGCTCGGAGACCTTAATTACAATCATTCGCTGAGTCGGCTTGGGGGTCTTGCCTTCTTTAGGGATCAGCAGCTCCAAGTGGATGAAGCCACATGATGACGAAAGCCTGCTTTGTTGATTCAGGTCACCCCACAGGTGTAAGGTGAGATAGTTTTATTCGCAACATCATCGGGGCTTTGCCCTTGTCTAGTCAAGGACAAATCAATGTTTGGCAAATAAGTGCCAAGTCAAATGTTAACTCCTATGTACACCTTGAATGTCTTCTGCCCCCAGAGAAATCTATACAGATCAATGCGTATGTATGCAGGGCTATCCTCCCCGCCCCCATCCCTTGTTGACAACATAAAATTAAAGCTTCTCTCTCAAGGAAGCTAGCTAAGCACGCACATTTGCCTACTCCTGTCCCAGAGACTGTCACTGTGTTGTTATTTTTAAAGGAGAGGGATAAAATTAAATCATCAAAGAGGACAGGAGAGGAAGTCAGCAATGAACAATATAAAGCTGGAAGACAGATAAGCAGAGCGGAGAAAGCAAAAACCCAGAACATAGGGAAGAGAAGGCAGATAAGGCCACGAGCTAGCTGCCTGGCAACAGCGTTGACAAGGACCTCACACCCAGAGAGACTCACACAGTGCTGCTCTCTGCTTTGTTATCACAATAAAATACCTGACTGTTTTATAGAGAAAAGAGTATTTAGCTTACATTTTGGAAGCTAAAGGTCTGGAATTGGGAGGTGTCATCAGGTCGGCAAGGGCTTCCTTCCTTGACTGTGAGCATCACGTAGCAGGTAGGATCATGGCTGGATGGTATGCAAACAGGAGAAATCATACGGTAAGATAGGAAGCCAGAGAGAATTCGGGGCTCAGGAGCACTCTGCCATGACACTCGCTTGAATGGGAACTAACGGGGTCCCACAGAACTACCTTAATCTCTTCTAAGGGCAACGGCCCCCATTGCCCAGTCACCTCCCATGAGCCCCCCTCTTTTAAAGGCCCACTTCCTCTCAGTTCTACCACACCGAATGCTAAACCTCCAATTCATAAGACACATCCCTGGGTCTTTTGGGTTTGGAGGCCAAACCACAGCACAAGATGCTCAGCACAAGATGTTCTCTGAGCCACAGCACAAGACAGTAGCTCACATGTTAGCCACAGCACAAGACAGTAGCTCACACGTTAGCTACCATATCATCACCCCTGCTTTATTATTTCACATTAAAATTACACACACGTAAGTTATTCTTTTTGTAGAACTATACAATATTTCATAACTTGTTCACCCATTCTTGTTTAAAAAGCTTTCAGATTATTTTCATTTGGGTTCCTTCCTTCAAGGATGTAATTCCCCGCCCCCCAAAAAAGGCACAACAAATTTCTTATATATTTATGGTATCTATATTGACATTTTTATTTTTATAAGTTACATTTTCAAAAGTAAAACTTCTGAGTCAAAATGCCTGTTATAAATTTCATTTTAATTTGCCTGCCAGCTGGTGTAGCATTTCCAGGAGCTACAGTAGCAGTACTGAGGCTCACCCATACCAATACTGAGGCTCACCCATACCAATACTGAGGCTCACCCATACCAATACTGAGGATCACCCATACCAATACTGAGGATCACCCATATTCCATTTTCCACTCAATGTTTATGTTGTTGTATTGTACTTCTCTGTTATGGCTGATGGTTTCTTGTCTTCCTGGCTTTCAAGTGTTTCAGTTTTTTTCTTTTCTTTTTTTTTTTTTCAAGACAGGGTTTCTTTGTGTAGCTTTGGCGCCTTTCCTGGAACTCACTCTGTAGCCCAGGCTGGGCTCGAACTCACAGAGATCCGCCTGCCTCCCAAGTGCTGGGATTAAAGGCGTGTGCCACCACCACCTGGCTCCATGCTGAGATTTTTTACAAATACTCTTCTAAATTTTTTTTGTTATTTTATTATTTATATTTATAATCTACCTGGGATTTGTTTTTTATTAGAGTATGAAATAATACATGGAATGATGATAGCTAACATTTACTGATAAATTTCTACATGTGGAAAAAATTCTGTATAGAGTTCACATAGATAAGAAAATTGAGTATTGTAGAATTTAAGGGATCATTCAAGCTCATGTATCTTCTAAGACTAAAAACTGAGACTTAAGCAAGCAATCTTACTCTGTGTTTTATCTCCTCCAATATTCAGATGAAGAGCTAACTAATAGATGCCCTTTTCCATTTTACTGAACCACTCATTCCATCGTGTGTGTGTATGTGTGTGTGTGTGTTTGGTATTAAGGATCATAGGGTGTCATACATGCTACAAGTGTGGAGCTACAATTCCCAGCCACCAAATTTCAAGCACCCAAATGTGGTCACTTTGTCTCTGGATTCCACTGCGTTTGGGCCACGGCAATACTGTTTTCATTCTATCGTTTCATGGTAAGCTTTGTTACCTCTTTGATAAGGTAAGCCATGGCAAAACCATCTAATAAATTCATAAATTTTGGATATTTATTCTATGCAAACATTCAAATCATTGGTCCAGTTCCAAAGGAAACAAGCCTGTGCATTTTGATTTGGATTGCATTAAGTGTGCCTATATTTGTTAAAAATTGACATTTATATATCAATCTCTCTCTTCAGTCATATGGTAGTACAATGTCCACTTATTTAGATTCTTTGATAAAATGTTAGACGTTCTCTAATTCTTCGTACTCTTATATGAATTTTCTAAGTTATCATTTTTGTGAATAGAATATGTTCACATATGTGTTACAGAATCACGGAAGGAAAGCTGACGATTTGTGTGCATGTGTCTTGCCATGAGCCTGACCTCTGTTTTTGTTTTGGAAACAGGGTTTCACTGCATAGCCCAAGTTGACCTCAAAAATCACAGTTCTCCTGTCTCAGCTCCTGAGCCCTGGGACATAGGCCTGTGCCACCAGAACTGGCTTCTACATGTTTAATGGAGTCTTGCTTGTTTAAAGCATACTGCAAAGGCTTGCTCCCTCTTCAGCTGTTAGATTTTTGGACAGAGAATGTCATTACTTCCTTTAAAAGCCGCCTGAAACAACTGCCCAACAGCACAGAGTGCTCCCCTCCGTGTCCCTGTTCATCTTAACAGCAGCCTTAAGTTTTCACTCCGAAGAACGACATGGCTGGCTGGAAACCAGTCACTGGTGGCTTCAGATAGCGTCCTGGTGCTCCTATTGTACTTAGAATTTATTATTATCGATGGGTTTGGTTTGCAGCTCAATGACAGAGCACTAGCCTAGTGTTCGGAATGCCCTAGGTTCAATGTCCCGAATGGGGAGAGGGGTGACTGCTTATTGGTTGTTTTTTGTTTGTTTGTTTTTGTTTATCTGGTTTGGGTTCTTTTAAGACAATGCCTCACTGTGTAGGTCTGGCTGGTCTGGAACATGTTATGTGGACTAGGCTGACCTCAAACTTGCAATCCTCCTGTCTTTGCCTTTCTAGTGCTGGGGTTCTAGGCCTGTGCCACCACACCCAGCCGGTTATTAGTTGTTGTTGATTTTTTTTTTTTTTTTTTTTTTTTTTTTTTTTTTGGTTTTTCGAGACAGGGTTTCTCTGTGTAGCTTTGTGCCTTTCCTGGAACTCACTTGGTAGCCCAGGCTGGCCTCGAACTCACAGAGATCTGCCTGCCTCTGCCTCCCGAGTGCTGGGATTAAAGGCGTGCGCCACCACCGCCCGGCTAGTTGTTGTTGATTTTAATCTAGTGTCACAATCACATAACTTCTGCCTTTACGTTTGTAACAATCTTGTGGACACTGTTGTATCTCCAATGCTGTGGAGTGCACCGTTGTGGAACATGCACTGTGTGGTCATCTCTGCACCTCGGCCATTCTGACAGCCTGTTTTCAGTACACTGTGTGATTCCACCGTGTTCTTAAAGCCACAAAAATCTACTACAAAATACACAGCACAAAAACTACAGAATGCTGTCTGTTGAGAAAACACACGTAAACAATTCTAAATAAAACAAGGAAATGCAATCCAGTGGTGTTAAAAAAAAAAAAAAGGCAGCAAATGACATAACTCCAAGCCAGAACAAGTAAACCAAAAAACATACACTAAAAGACTTGGAGGGGAAAAAGGCTAGATACACAAATGAAATCTCAAGAAAACCAGAAGCTACATGCCAACAACAGCCAGTTAGGACTGGGAGTGGGAAAATCCTGTTCATGTTTTTGAAAACATTTTCCCGAAGTCCTGGAGAACTTGTGACACGCGTGTTGAGAGTGGAAAGAAAGAACGGGTGGAGCCGTGCACGCCGTCCATGATTAATGCGTGTAAACCGTTCATGATAGAGCAGGATGCACGCTGACTCACTACGCCTCCCTCCTTCAGCCAGAGAAGGGCACGGCGGAATTCAAAACAGTCCCGGGACTCTCAGGAAATTACTGATCAAGCTTTGTTTCTTGAGAATTCCTGTAATTAAGGATTTATTTTCTTTGGTTCTTGCCTTGGCATCAAGGGGCATGACTGATGTCACCCCAAAGGTCTTCTGTATTGTCGCTGTAAAATTTATTTTTTTTAAGCTATACATATTGCTTGGCAATCCCTGTGGAAATGCAGAACTGAGCTGTCTCATTTGTGGAAATTTTCCTGTTTCTAGGAACACGTTCATTCATTTATGAGTTTGACCTATATTGGGCTCCCGTGATGTGAGGTACCAGTGACAGGACCAGAGTGGCAGTATGCTAGGCTGGAGCCCGCCCTCAGGAGCTTGGGGACTAATTGCATAAGGATGGTACTGCCAGATTGTGAGTAACTCACCACAGTCCTTTGCGGCCACAAAGTACAGTTGGTAACTGAAGAACCATCTTAACGCTTGACTGCAGAAATTTTGTTTTTGTTTTTGTTTGTCAATCATAGATTTTTATTGTTAGAGTCCATATCTACTAATGCAGTCCAACTCTGTTCCCACTGATACCTTGACTGCATGTTTTTCTTTTCTTAAGCAGGGAGAAGCTGTATTTCCTCTCTGCCCTTTCTCTAGGGCTGAGGCCAGAACACATTAGCTGCCTTTAAGGTGGGCCCTGACCCAGACTGCATGCATGCACACACTGGTGTGAACCCAGGGTCCCGGCTAGAGGTCCCCACACATCTGGGAATCCCTGTTGGGATAAGCAGGGAAAGCCTGGCACCACCTTTACATTGACAGAGGAGTGAAGGGAAACATCTAGGGGGTTGGTTTTGGTTTTAATTTTCTTAAAAGGAAATCTGTTAAACCAGGAGCCACCCACCCACTGTCCACATACTTCACGTTCTAATTCCAGTCTTGGGGATTTACAGGAAGTAAACCAATGAAACATTTTAACCGGCCCACCACATTCTTTGCCCATCGAGCACTCCCAGTGGGTGAGCCATTGAGATGGGATGGCAGGTCGCCGAGACACCTACAGTGAGCAGAACACGTGCTGCTCCTTTGAGGCAGTAGTGCCATTAGAAACAGAACATGGGGTGGAATTCACACATGGCCGGTAAACGCACGAAACAGCTTTAGCTTGATTAAAAACGACTTAAAGAGAATTTTGAATAATGCCAATGGTTTAGGAAGCAATTAGCCGTCTTTCCCCCGAAATTCTTTCCTTGAACAAAACCGACACCCTTTTATGCGAACTAGAACAAGCGATGACTGACATCTTGGTGAGCTCTTCTTGCCAGACATGAAGGGAAGAACAGAAGCCACTCCTTCATGATGGAGTTGTCAGTCTGTGCCTAGCTCCAGTTTTTCCAGGTTCTGTGGCCTGCCACCTTGTCCCGGCCAGTTCTGCGTCAACTTGACACAAACTAGAGTCATCTAAAAGGAGGAAATCACAGTTGAGAAAATGACTCCATAAGGCCCAGCTGTAAGGCGTTTTCTTAATTAGCGATTGATGGGGGAGGGCCCAGCACATGGTGGGTGGTTGTGGTGGTTTCAATGTGATTGGCCCCCATAAGCTCATGGGGAGTGGCACTATTAGGAGGTGTGGCTTTGTTGGAGTAGATATGGCCTTGTTGGAGGAAGTGTGTCACTGTGGGGGTGGGCTCTGAGGTCTCATGTATGTTCAAGCCACATCCAGTGTCTCAGACCACTTCCTGTTGCCTAGCAGTCAAGATGTAGAACTCTCAGCTCCTTCTCCAGCACCATGTCTGCCTGCATGCCACCATGTCGCACCACCACAATAATGGACTGAACCTCTGAAAATGTAAGCCAATTAAATGTTTCTCCTTTGTAAGAGTTGCCATGGTCACGGTGTCTCTTCACAGCAATAGAAACCCTGAGACAGTGGTACCACCCCGGGCTGGTGGTCCTGGGTTCTATAAGAAAGCAGGCGGAGCAAAGCATGGGAGCAGGCCAGTAAGCAGCATCCCTCCGTGGCTTCTGCACCAGCTCCTGCCTCCAGGTTCCTGCCCTGTTTGAGTTCCTGTCTTGACTTCCTTCAGGGATGAACAGTGCAGTGGAAGTATAAGCCGAATAAACCCTCTCCTTTCCGTTTCTTTGGTCCTGGTGTTTCATCACAGCAATAGTGACCTTAACTAAGACACACCCTCCACATATCTCACTGAGGGGAGCTGTTCAAATCAACCCTGATTCCTTGTCCCACATTCCAGGTGCTGCTTCCATCTTTCTTCCACAGATGCTGCCAGGGTTTCTCCTGAGGAGGTTGACTGTTGGTACCCAGGCAGGACGTCTCCTTTCTGAGTTCTCCTCCGGAGTGGCTTCCTCCCGGAAACTTCCCGTTGAGCTTCCCCAACACTTAATTTTTCCCCCTGCAGTGAACTGATTGCCCCCTGCAGTGAACTGGTTGCCCAATGTCAGCCCACTTCCAGGGGTTCATCCCTTTCGGTCTCAATGACTTTTCCCATTCAGGCACACCTATTAAAAGATGAATGTCCTGGGAAGGGCACCGTCTCAAACTCCTATTTCATAATACAGTACTCAGGCTTCTTGTTGCTTAAAGGGGGCACTGAAGTAATAGAACTGTCTTCCTCTCACTGGCACCTTTCTGTGGCTGGCATACCTCACATGTCAGTCTTCATGAGAACCCCTACAGAAAAGCCACAAGGTGAAAGAGGTTAGAGGACTTTCACGACATTCTATGTCTAGTCCATGACAAAGCCAGGCTGTATGTGTAACCAACCGTCTTATTAAATAAGAAACAGAACCAATGTAAAGAAGAAAGCCAAGAGGTCAGAGCTCAGAGCTAAAACCTTACCCTTCCTCCTGTGGTGGTCCTAGCTCTCCGAAAGAGACCTACTTCCTGTGTGTTTGTCTTTATATAGTCTTTCTGTTCTGCCTTCTCATTGATTGTAAACCCAAACACGTGACTGCCTCATCACTGGCTGTAAGTACAGCCCCCCAGGTCTTAAAACTTATGTCTCCAATGCTGGCTGTATCCCTGAACACACAGAGATCTACCTAGCTCTGTCTACCAAGTGCTGGGATTAAAGACGTGCACCACCACCGCCACGCTCTTGCTATGGCTCTAATAGCTCTGACCCCCGGGCAACTTTATTTATTAACATACAATTAAAATCACATTTCAGTACAAATAAAATACCACCATACCAGGCTTCAAGCCCAGGCCAGTCTGACTTGAAAGCGAAGGTTCTTTGAACCCCACTCTCTGTGCACCCAGGGAAGTCTCCAAGAACCAGGATGATGGCCAGAAGCGCAGCTTGAGTTCACCCTTCACACCTCCAGACTGTGTGAGGGAGCTGCCCAGCAGAAAGGAACGGAAGAGGCTGAGGAAGCAGGCTACCTCAGCTGCACCCAGGGACCGCTGCCATGCTGTCTTGGTTCCCGGCTCGATGCACATGTAGGCTGTCAGTCATTTATGAAGAGAAGAAAGGACCAAGTGTGGTCCCCAGGCTTCACACGCAGAAGCAAGCACAGGACTCCTCTCTCCTCTGCCATACCTGTTCGCAGGCAGCTCTGGGCTGGGGAAAGTACGGTGAAATGTTTATGACCGAGCTGCAGGACTGGTCCACGGGAAGTTAGACTCGCCTACATTGGGAGGTTGAATTTACAGATGGAAGGAGGGAATACATTCTGCAATCAAGACTAAATATTATCATCATGGGCTCTGCCACAACAGTAAACATGCAGAACACAGAGAGGACCCATGACCTTAGGAACAAGGCTTCTGAACAGGTCAGGCCACGAGGCATAAACTGTCCTTTGCCCAGGAGCTGTCACCAGCGGCGACCTCTCCATGTCACCACACTAAAACACACAGATGCAAGCTCTTACAAATACAAGACTATCTACGTTTATTGCTGCCACACCAGGAGAGAGGAAATCCAGCCTCACCGAAGCCTAATCCTCCCTTACTTGTCTGTTGTCGGTGCTGAGCTCAGCTCTTCCGCGCACCACCTTTCAGAGTTTCATTTCTCAGAGCCTGTTTTCTTCCTGAGCTCTGGGCTCCAGCACGGGACTCGGGGACTCACTTTCAGCATTGGTGCTCCTGGGGAGGCTGTCAGGTCACCTGGCCCCCGAAGAAAGCACTATGTCTATCAGCATCAGAGAAAAACACACTCCGCAAACCTGCTTGCAACTGAGGTCTGGGGGCTCCCTCTAACCCTTTCCCAAACAGGGTTTTGCCACTGGGCCAAGTGTGCATCCCTGTAGCAGGCCCACGCCAACAGTCAGTGCAAGAGGCAGACATGGCTTCCACGTAAGCCCAAGTTTCCCTCTGTGTCTGCATGCTTGGTTGTGCTTTACCAGGGCCCAACATCATTGCACCGTGATCTTAGAGGCCCATTCCACATTTGAAACGCCTAGTGTTTAAAGCCAGCTTTTCTTGAGGAGGATGCTGACGCTAAAAGCTCAGACCAAAGGCAAAGAGCGTAGATTTTTCATATGACACTGTATCTGCACTCACATTTATTGTATTTCTGGAAAGGTGAGAACACAGTGAGACTCTGCTGAACAGTGGGGATGCTAAATGATGCTATTAATAGAAGAGATTTCAAGAATTCCCTTTGATACAAACTACTTTGTTCGAACTGACCTTTAAAATTCAAATTAAAACCCTGCGACTCTTTCTACCAACATGTTCTGTGTTCTATGTCGTTTCTTTCCAGATAAATCACCAGTCTAGCACATCCACACGCCTTGTTCTAGAAGCTCAGCTGAGTGGGGGTGGAGGATGTGGCATGCATTGCTTTCTGGTTTTCCTCCCCCCCCCCCCCCCGAGGTCCCCAAGTGATGGATGAAGAGCAGAAACCACTGCCCTAGTCTCTGAGGTTCACAGCCAACAGCTTTTGTGTTTTCTATTTTTGGGTTAGCAGGTCTGGGTTGTGGAGACTATGCCAGACCACTGTCGATACATATACTCCTAGCTGAGCCTAGGCTCTGGGTTTTGGAAGAGCCTTAAATAACTGTATTTCAGTGTGTGTGTGTGTGTGTGTGTGTGAGAGAGAGAGAGAGAGAGAAAGAGAGAGAGAGAGAGAGAGAGAGCGAGCGCTCGCGCGCTCGCACTTGAGCATTTGGGAATCAAACTCAGCTGGTTAAGCTTGATGACAAGTACCTGGACCTCCGGAGCCACCTCACCGGCGCATGGATGCTCATCGGTTGCCCGCTGTGCACCAGGTACTGGAGAAAGAGCACTGCGCAAAGCCCCTGCCTTTATAGATCTTATATTTCATCAGACCAAAAAGAAAGTGGGTAAAAAACGTATCACACCCCATAGCGAAAGCATGGGTGACGCCCAGCAGAGACTGAATGGGGAGAAACTGGAAGAAGAGCCTGTGAGGCAGAGAGGTAGAGGGTGACCAGTGCAAGGGTCCTGGGGCAGCTCACAGTCTACCAGAGGACTAAGGAAAAGCCCCTCCTCTCCAGAGCACATGCCTGGCTCAGGACCTGGTGGCAGGGCATGGCTGACTCTGTAGATCAGAGCCCCCCCCCCCACTGGGCAGGGGACAGCTTGGGCACAGCCACAGGGAGCCCTTCCTAGTGACACACATTGGTGACCTAGAGGAACCACAGGAAGGCTGATATAGCCAGAAAGATGAGGAGGAGGGAGAGTGGAAATTGGCCATCCCAGTCTTTCAAAATCCTTTTTTTCCCCCCTCTCAATCCAAGCACTACCAACTATACGGGACAGAATTTAAAGTCCCCCAAGCCCCAGTCCCCTCTCCATGAACCATTCACAGGACACCATCAGCAAAGAGGCGGCAGCAGGATTTGAGAATCCTGTCAGCATTGATGACAGTAACACCCGGTATGGAAGCTGTGGCCGGCCGTTTCCATATCCGGTTCACACGGAGAAACGTCCTCCTCCCTGACTTAGCCCTTCCTTGTCAGTAACTGTACTCAATACTAGTCTTCCCCACAGCAAGACATTCTACACAGCAGAGTCAACATGGGTCACGATAAGTGTAAAATAATAGTATATTTAGCGTTTTTAATTACAAAAAAAAAGTAAACCAGAAATTTCTCACTCTTTTTTCTCATGAGGCTTCCTTTCTTTGTATGAGAAATAAACAAATTATTTCTGATTTGTTTCAAATACCTTAAAATGGGACTGGAGGGAGAATTCAGCAGTTGAGAGCACTTGTTCTTACGGAGAACATGGGTTTGATTCCCATCACCTATATGGCAGCCCACAGCCATCCATAACTCCAGTTCCAGGGATTCCGATGACCTCTCTGACCCCCTAAGGCACCAGGCACACATGTGGTACACAGGCATACATGCAAGCAAAATACTCATATACATAAAATAAAACAAATCTAAAAGAAAAAAAAAACTTAATATGCAGCTTCGGTATCTCCACATTAAAATTTTGGTAGCCAAAACTGAAAAGTAATTTGAGAACATAATGCATTGTGCTGTTTACATCCACCAGCCCGGCAGCCCGGTGTCTCCCCCTAAGTGGCTGTAAAATGTGTTCATTGCTGAGTGTCTTGTCTGAAATGTTCAAGGTTCCCAGTACTCTTCAGAGCTGGGAATCCAGGATAGACTAGGAACCCATGGAACCATTCTATTCCTGCTCCTCTTCCCTCCCAAGCATCCTCCGTAAACAAGGTTAGTGCAATCAGGAAGTCTGAAAAATGCACAGATGGCCATTCATGCTAGGTCAAGTAGGAAAGACAGGCAGGCACGCTCGCCAGCTTCCAGATCCATTTGTTAATTACACGTGAGTGAGCCTGGTGCTTGTGTGTCCAGCACAGGTGGACAGACACTAGGAAAAGGACGCCAATTCTCCAGAACCGACAGTTCTCTTGAGTGAGTGTGAACAATTCAGGTCTCTAAGGTTTACATGGTGCAGACCCTCACCCCAGCCTTAAGGTTAGGGTCAGAGAGGTGAGTGAAGGCTTTTATTTATTTATTTTTAAGGTTTATTTATTTTGGCGCTTGGTTGTGTGGCGGACCCACATGTGGTGGTCCCAGGACAACCGCAGGAGCCAGTTCTCTCCCTCTGTCCTGTGGGTTTCAGAGACTGAACTCAGGCCATCAGGCTTGTCAGAAAGTGCCTGTACCCATTAAACCGTCTCTCCAGCCCCATCAGCGCATCATTTAGAAAAGCATCCAAAGCTTAATGGTACTTAGGTTGGTACTGAAATTTTCCTGACTTTAAAATAGCGGACCGAGGAAAGCCATCTGAGAACGGTTGTGTTAAAACATGATGGGGCCCTTTCCCTACCGCTGAAAACAAGATGGATTCTGCGCAGCATATCATTCCTCTGCTCTTCCACACCCTGACTTCCTACCACCGGCTTTGGGCACAGTGATGCTTATTAGTGCCAAGGGATGCTAAAAATGCTCAATATGGATCCAGCAAATAACTCCACCCCAGCATTCAGAAGCGTTTCTGGACAGGGAACTAAGTGTGCCTGAGATCGGGACAGCCAGCCTTGAGACTTGGTGGAGGGAGAAGAGAAGTAGGAAGGAGGGACGGGAAGATACTGGAAGGACGAGGCAGGGGCCGAGGATGCAACGAAATAGTTGGGTGTGGTGGCACATGCCTGTGCTGTGGTGGCACACACCTGTGATCCCAACACTTGGGAGGCACAGGCTGGTGGATCTCTGTGAGTTTGAGGCCAGCCTGATCTATAAATCAAGTTCCAGGACAGCCAGGGCTGTGACACAGAGAAACACAGTCTCAAAAAAAAAAAAAAGAAAGAAAGAAAGAAAAGAAAAGAAAGAAAGAAAGAAAGAAAGAAAGAAAGAAAGAAGAAAAAAGAAATCTGCCTGGGCTACATAAAATCCTGCCTAAAAAAAAAAATAGACTATAACAAAACAAAATATATCTGTTGTTGCAGGAGTACCCACGTGTAATCCTAGCAGTTGGGAGGTAGAGGCAGGAAGAAGGTGAAATCAGCAACACACATGCACACATACACACACACACACACTAAAACCCTCTAGCACTTATTTAATCATAGACTTTCCAGAGAGACAGCACAGAGCTCCAAGGACATAGACCAGTGAGTGATCATGGGGGAAAAAAAAAATAGGTTCCCAGAAAGAAAGAAAAAAAGATGTTTCTTGTTCCCTGTGTAAAAATGCCAAGTGTGCAGAGGAGCCTCAAGGGTGACCCCAAATGTCTGTGGTTTGTACATGGGGCCCAAATTGAATGTGAGACTATTGGTACATGATCAAAAAATTGATACATATAAAGTGTGATACCCTTCTCTTTAGTGAATGGCACCAAGGCAATTATAACCGTAAACATTTCCAACAGATCCTGAAGCTGTAACAATGATTACTGTTGCATTTTTAAAACTGAATGGAACTGATAGTGAATTTGAAGGCCAAACAGCTGGATAACTGAGGTGCCTTCCCTTTGATGTTAGGTACACAACGGTATTTCAGCTGAATAGGAATTTTGCTTCCTATATCCACCAATTGCTACAGTCAATTATATTGTGCTAAATGTAATGATCGTCTGTGAAATCACAATCTTTTGCTTGTCTCTCTCAGCTGTACTGGGTCCGGCCAACCCCTGAGATCAACAGTTCATTCATCTGGAGGACGTTCTTTATATTAAATGTGCCAGGTCAGTATTCGGCCTTCACATCACATACGCACACATGCCTTGTTGGGCACCATTCTTTTGGGGGTTCTCTAGCCAAATCCAATGGGTACCCATAGTCAATAACATTTATGGCTGACCTTCAGACCCAGATGCACCATCATCAGCTGTGCTCATTTAATTATTGAGGCTTTCTAATAACAACGGTGAAAAAATTTAAATGGACGTGATTAAGTCACTTCACCAAAAATGTTCAAGGCTAACCATGCAGCAATTTCTCAGGAGGCATTGCCTTGCAGAGGCATGAATGAGGGGCAGGGGGTGAATAAGGATTCACTCCAGCTCTGCCGCCTGCCGCTGAAGTTCTCTGAGCCTCTCGTTTTCTATCTCAAGAAGGGGATGATGAATTCAACTTGCAGAGGGTGTTCTGAGAATCAGAGCTGGAGGTAAAGAAGCTCCCATCACAGTAGCTGAATATAGTAGATCAGGAAACCAAAAATTACCATGGATGGGAAGCCAGCCACCATGGCTGTAACTATTAAATAGTGTCCCTACTCTGAGATTCTAAGTCTTAACCTTAAACTCGTGCCTACAGAACATGGAAAACATCCCCCAGTTGTGATGTGCTGGGGTGCTTACCATACGCAAGGCAGTATGTTTTAAGAAGACCTGTAGATAAATAGTGAGGAACTTGGTAATCTATGGTCCACACTTGCCTGCTTCTCAAGTTAAGTAAATGGCAACTACCCAACAGGCCGTACCAAAAGCAAAAAAAAAAAAAAAAAAAAAAAAAAATAGCAGGCGATGGTAGGCTTCTCCCCAGAGGGTAACTGGGAACTGGGTTACTGGGTTCAATGTGACAAATACATATGAGGGCTTTGTAGAAAGATAACACAGGCTCTGGGCAGACAACACAAAGGGCAGGATTGGGAGAAACACCCCAGACTGTGGCCCCTCCCCCACGCCCTACCATATTTACACATTCACGGCATACTAAGTGTATCATGAGATCCTCACAGTACACTGAAAATAAAGAGATCCATTTCTGCAGACGTTAGGACACTCTTCATCTTAATTAGTGGTTGTGTGCACCTGCTTTGGGACCACCCGTAGGGAAAGGGGGGAGGAACTTGCTGAGGTTGAGGAATGGCATTGACCCTGAAAGGGGAACATATTCTCGATAAGTCTTCCTCAGCTTTTCTTTCTTTCTTTTTTTTTCCCCCAAGAGATAACCCTCTTGCCAACTTAGAAGCAACAGCTCTAGCCCACTAATGAATCCTCTAGATTGCAGCCCATCCAGCCTTCCCCACCGAGCTGCCTCCAAAGGCTGTCTGTCACAGGTACTCTCCACACCATTGGGGAGCTCAGACACTTATTCTATTGTGACTCTGGCCTGGAAGAGAGTGGCTGAAAACACAGCAAAGCTATTTGTATTTTGGAGAGAACGGGATATCTCTGCTTAGCCTGAATGTTGGAGAGGATTCCCACACAGACTCGAGGGCAGGAAAGTGGCACGTCCACTGTGGCTTTTTGCTTAGTGGGTTGGTTTGGGACTACAATGACACTAAACAACAAAATTGGTTCTCCAGTCCTGGTGGTGTAGTCCTGAAATTACAGCTATTCCAGAAGCTGAAGCAGGAGGATAGATAGTTTAAGGCATGCCTGAGCTTACAGAGTGAGATCAAAGACAGGCTGGTTAATTAAGACTGTGTCTCAACATAAAAAGTTTTAAAAGGGCTGGAAACGTAGTTCTGTGGTAGAGCACTTGCCTAGCATGTGCAGGTCCCTAGGTTTAAACCCCAGAACAGAAGAAAGATCTCTCTGAAAACAGGTATATCACAAAAGGGCTTGCTTTTCTACAGGTTGAAATTGTTGAAGAATATTTTTTGTTGTTTCATTTTATTTCAACAGAAAGACACACGACCAAAGAAAATCATATTGGGAGAGGAATTCATCTGGTTTGTTACAGCTGTTATAGACCGTTTCATTCCCAAGACTTAGAGCAACCCGATTTACAGTGTAAATTTTAGATTTACAACTAAAGCCGATTTTCCAGTCTTGGGAGACCTTGTTGGTTTCTGTCTTTGAATGCCAGCATTGTTTTTCCAGTGTCATTCCTGATGGTTACTGGCCATCAAGAACATTGCAAAGAGCCAGGTTCCCTAATCTACGGTGCACCCCTTGGAACGGGGCGGCTGGCCGCTGCTTATATCTACATTGCCAAGCCCAGTGATAGGAGCATGCTTCTCACTGACAAGCAGCAGTTAGATTACCAGAGGCCAAACACCAAACCCAGCTAGTGCAGGACTTGGGAAAATGGTTTCATATTTCAAATTTAAGAAACTTGGTGGCACATGCCTTTAACCCCAGCACTAGGGAGGCAGAGAGGTGGATCTCTATGAGTTCAAGGCCAGCCTGGTCTACAAAGCAAGTTCCAGGACAGCCAGGGCTACACAGAGAAACTCTGTTTTGAAAAAGCAAGCAAACAAACCAAAAAAGAATTAGAGAACCTCTACTGATTGTTAGTAGTTGAGGAAAACTTGCATAGCTGCTGTTTGATGATGAAACCATCTATTATAAGCTTTGCTATTTCGTTAGTTCCTCTCTATACAGCTCCGTCAGGCAGCAAGGACAGCTGTCTGGACTCTGAACCAGAGACCGGTCGTGACTGCCACTTCCCTCCTGCAGCACACCCCGCTGCTTCTTGTTTTGATAGTTTTAAAGGCACTTCTTGGGATTTGTATACATTTTCATACGTGTGTATCACATTCCTTGCTCATAGTCACCCTGCTCATTACGTCAGTTGGTTTTTGTGCCTCCTGTGGGGTTAGGAACAGGAAAGAAAGGAAGGTGGGCAGTGGTCACAAGACTTTCTGAAAGAAAGAATGTCACAAAACATTGTTTGACTTTACAAAACACTAACTTTGTAAAAGACTGTATTTCATTAGAGTCAATTCTATCATTTTCTTTTCTTTTTTTTTTCTTTTTTCTTTTTTTTTTTTGGGAGGGGGGGAGTTGAGACAGCGTTTTTCTCTGTGTAGCTCTGGCTATCCTGGAACTTGCTTTGTAGACCAAGCTGGCCTCGAACTCAGAGATGCACCTGCCTCTGGGTTCCAAGTGCTGGGATTAAAGGCATGTGCCATCACACCAGGCCAGTTTTATCAGCCTTAATCAGAAAGATATATACAATTAACCTACGTAGAGATTTTGCTCAATCATTTATAGTCATCTAATTATTTTGTTTAAAGCATTTTTTAACGTGCAGAATAATGTCCCATTGTGACCTTTCCATAAATGTGTACCACTGTGCTTAGCTCATATTCACCCCATTTCCTCTTTTTGGTAGTGCCTTCCTCTCTTCCTCCCCCACCGCCACCCCGCTTCTTCTCCCAGCCAGTCCACCTGCTCTGATGGCACTGCATTTATTTCTATAAAAATCTAGTTCTGGCGAAATGTGGTAGCCCTCCTCTTTAATCTCAGCGCTCAGAGGCAGAGACGGTCAATCTCTATGATTTCAAGGCCAGTCTGGTCTACATAGCTAGTTCAAGGCCAGACAGAGCTCCATAGTGAGAGCCTGTCTCAAAAAAAAAAAAAAAAAAAAAAACCAACAACAACAAAAACTCAAATGTTGTGCATGTGAAAGAAAAATCTGTGAAATAAATGTGGTATTTCTTCCAATAGTGTAAGTGAGCTTCTTATGCAACCAAAGGGTTGCAAATGTGGGAATTATAATATGATCAACACCTTTTTCCAGGCCACAGCTTAGGTTGTTCGTGGGGAAACAAAGAAAAATATGAATAATTTGTTTTTCTGATTTGCCTGGGGTTCAGATTTAGCATTCTTCCACCTGAACTGAATGCCTGACTCTTAATCGGTTTTACAAACTAGCATGGGTCTCTGTTGTGAAATAATTTGTACACTGTGTGAAGATGTATTTGTTGTGATCGGTGTAATAAAAAGCTGAACGGCCAATAGCTAGGCAGGAGGTATAGGTGGGATTTCCCAGGGAGAGAAAGGAAGAGGAGGCGATAATTGAGGTGCAGGGAGAGACCAACGGGACTCAGAACGAGTTGGATATAAAGAATGGGAAAGAAAGGTAAAAAACCACGAGGCCAAATGCAGTTTGTAACCCGTCTTTCTCTGTCCCGCCAATCAGCTCCCAAATAACGACAAGGAGACTTCTTATTGTGAAAGCTTGACCTTAGTTTAGGCTTGTCCCGCCAGCTCTTATAACTTACAATAACCCATTTACATTCATCTACGTTTTGCCTCATGGCTTTTTACCTTTCTTTCCCATCCTGTGTGTCTGACTTGTTCTGAGTCTGGTTGGCATCTCCCTGAATCTAGATCGTCTCCTCTTCTTTTCTCTCCCTGGGAACCTCCTGCCTAGATATCGTCCATTCAGCTTTTTATTACACCAATCACGGTAAACACATCTTCACACAGTGTACGAATATCCCACAACAGGTCTCTTTCCAAGTGTTAAAGGAAAACAGAGCTCATTAAAAGAGAAAAGAAAAAGTACTAAAAGGGAAAAGGAAATAAAGAAAAATACCCACTAAATAACTTCAGCCAAACCTAATTCCTTGCAGTCCCCACTCACCAGAAACGTGTGATAGGTCAGAAAGAAACACGACCAACGTGTGCCTTTGACCTAGTTGTGCAAGCGTTGTTAAATCAATGAGTGGCAACTATTTCAGAGAGAAGACTGAAACTTCAAAAAAGACTTGAATAATTCTGAGCATTTACAATAGGAAACGACAGTTTAGTTACAATGACTTAGACCGGTGTTGTGACTCTACGAAAATCTTCTTTAACCTCCTTACAGGATTTGCTTTAATGATGAAGGTGGCTTTTCAATGTTACAGTGAATATGAAATGCATTTTAAAAGGAAAACTGAAAGCCTTTTCCTAAGCGGGATGGTCCTTCCTATCGGCCGGCTTCCTGACTGAAGGAGGTTCCTGGGTGTTCTAGTTTCATACCTGAAATCTAAACGTTAGCCTGTCTGGGTTCGGATTCATCATCTAGGCATGCTCACGTGGTCACGGTGCCTTCATTTCCTTACCTGCAAAACGGGGTAGTGTGGGGGTATTGTGGATTCCTGCTACAGGGTAGTGAGTATCTAAGATATTTTAAAGCTATAAAGCGCCTAGTGCCTAGAAGGCATGTCCCAGGGAGATGGGACGTGGTGAACCTTTAAACGTCACAGGGAAATCCCATCTTAGAAGCCCATCACAAACCTTTGAACTCTTCAAGTTTCCTTTTCTTCAGGTCCCTTGCCTGAAGAAACCCAAACTAGCCTGCCAGGTACTCCTGGTTAATTATGCATAGGTTTATCCAAGCCATAGCCTCTTTGTCTCTAGGAAAGGGCTCAACTCCCTTTTCAAGTTCCCTCTAGAAGACACCTACAGTCTTTCCTCATCCACGCCCTCCCGAGACTCCTGAACAGCTCCGCCTGGGAATCCCTTTTTAATAAATTCCTCTGCTCCTTAGAGGCTTGCTGAACGCCCCATATCATCGTCTTAAAATGTTCTTCAAAATCGGTTGTCGAGCAGCGCCCCTGAGCCCCTCATCAGATTCCTAGTTAAAGACACAAAAGGGCGGGCTGGGGCTCCCACGTTGGTGAGCTGCACTGGAGACCAGTTTGGGGACTGTCCCTTTGGACACCACAAAGACAGAGCGACAGGAGGATAGTGACGCACCTGAATAGGTCCGCCAGAGCAAAGGAGATAAAACTAAGGCTTGCCGTGGATTGAGTGGGAGGGCAACACTCGCGCACGCGCGCGAACACACACACACACGCACACACACACGGGTGAGAGCAGGGCAGAGAGGCAGCACCAGATGCCTGACAACCGCATGGCTCGGATCCGGACGCCGTCTCGGAGCGGGTATCGCAGGGCCCTCCCTACCCCCTCGGCAGGTTACAGTTAGCGCATCCCTCCCGCCCCGCCCGGCTCCCCACCCCCCGCGAACTCGGGTCCCCAGTGTCCTCTAGAACGCCGGCGTGGCTGTCGCGCTTTCGAACCCCCTGGTCCACTCTCGCCTTGGGGCGCCGGCGGCCGCGTCTCTGGCCAGCCTCCGGCCCCCGCATCAATCATTAACGCGGCGGCCGGAGCGGCTGCCGCCCAAGGGGGGTGGGGGGTGGGGATGGTAGGCGACGCGAGACAGGGGACACCTCCATCCCCCGCCGCGGCGCAGACACCCTAACCCCGGGGGCCCCCGCCCTGCGCGGCGCCGCCCTCCCCGCCAGCGCCTCGCGCTCATCCCGCCTCCCGCCGCCCGCCCCGCGCGCACGATGCCCAGTCACCGCCGCGCCGCCGCCGCCGCCGCCGCCGCAGTCAGCCGCGCCACCGCCGCCACCGCAGCGCGGCCGGCCGCGCGCTGACAGACGCGAGCGCGGCCAGGGCGCCGCCGGGAAGCCGCGCGCAGCTGCCTCCCGGTGCGCGGAGCTCCCGGTGCAGCCGGCTCCCCCGGCCGAGGTCGCGTCGCCAACCAGCGACCGCGGCCCCGCGCGCGCGCGCGCGCACAAAGGCTCCGACGGCGGCCGGCGCCCGCGGCGGTGGCCTTGCGCGCGCCCTAGCACAGCCCCGGGGCACCATGCCGCGGCGCCTGCAGCAGCGGGGCGCGGGCGCCAAGGGGCCGCCGGCCCCGACCTCCCGGCGCTCGCCCCCCGCCTCCGCCCCCCGGAGCCCGCCGGCCAGCGCCGCCAAGCCGCTGCTGCGCTGGGACGAGGTGCCCGACGACTTCGTGGAGTGCTTCATCCTGTCCGGCTACCGGCGGCTGCCGTGCACCGCGCAGGAGTGCCTGGCCTCGGTGCTGAAGCCCACCAACGAGACGCTCAACTTCTGGACGCACTTCATCCCGCTGCTGCTGTTCCTCAGCAAGTTCTGCCGCCTGTTCTTCCTGGGCGGCAGCGACGTGCCCTTCCACCACCCCTGGCTGCTGCCGCTGTGGTGCTATGCGTCGGGAGTGCTGCTGACCTTCGCCATGAGCTGCACGGCGCACGTGTTCAGCTGCCTGTCGCTGCGCCTGCGCGCCGCCTTCTTCTACCTGGACTACGCTTCCATCAGCTACTATGGCTTTGGCAGCACCGTGGCCTACTACTACTACCTGCTGCCCAGCCTGAGCCTGCTGGACGCCAGGGTCATGACGCCGTACGTGCAGCAGCGCCTGGGCTGGCACGTGGACTGCACCCGCCTCATCGCGGCCTACCGCGCGCTCGTGCTGCCCGTGGCCTTCGTGCTGGCCGTGGCCTGCACCGTGGCCTGCTGCAAGAGCCGCACTGACTGGTGCTCCTACCCGTTCGCCCTGCGCACCTTCGTCTTCGTCATGCCGCTCAGCATGGCCTGCCCCATTATGCTGGAGAGCTGGCTCTTCGACCTGCGGGGCGAGAACCCCACGCTCTTCGTGCACTTCTACCGCCGCTACTTCTGGCTGGTGGTGGCGGCCTTCTTCAACGTGAGCAAGATCCCCGAGCGCATCCAGCCGGGGCTCTTCGACATCATCGGCCACAGCCACCAGCTCTTCCACATCTTCACCTTCCTCAGCATCTACGACCAGGTGTACTACGTGGAAGAGGGCCTGCGCCAGTTCCTGCAGGCGTCCCCGGCAGCGCCCACCTTCTCCGGCACCGTAGGCTACATGCTGCTGCTGGTGGTTTGCCTGGGCCTGGTCATCCGGAAGTTCCTGAACAACTCCGAATTCTGCAGTAAAAAGTGAGCCTCCGCCCCGGAGGAGGCTGTGGTTTGCCCACCTGTTCGCGTGGAGTTTCTGTTGTTCGCTGTTGGGTTTGTTTTCAAGTCTCGTTGTTTCCTTCTTTGCTAGAGGGAGGGTGCTGCAGACCACGAGGAAAAAGGTCCGCTGCTAGTTGGGGATCCCAGTCCACTGGCCTTTGGAAGAGGGAAATAGGGATGAAGTCGAAGGAAGAGAGGGCCTCTGGAAAGAAAAATTAGGTATTGTCTATGATATCCAGGGATTTTGCAAGGACAATGAAGAAAAATCACAGATAGAACCCCAAGCAGTTGGCTTTTTTTTTTTTTAAACAGTCTTCTGTGTCCCTTAGTGAAGGCAGGTATGCAGTAAAGAGGATAAACACAGATCCCTGGCTGCTGCCTCTGCGGTCCAGAAATGCTTGGATTTGTCAAAAGAATGGACCTTTCTTTGCTGGGAAATGGGCACAAAGACACAAACCCAGGGCTTAACCCGCTAGACAATGCATGGAATGTGAACACAAGTTAATTATTTCAAAATGTTTATCAGATGTTATTTAAATGATAATATATACATATATATATATACAATGATTTTTTTTCATAATTTATCAAAGCCCGGGAGATGCACTTGAGTCTTCTTTGTCACATAGTTCTGATTTTGCTGCCTTCTGCATTGCACTCGTGAACTGGACGTTAGGACAAGCTGCTTGAGAGTTCTCGACTACATTTTTAAACAGTGTTTTCTGAAGGCCTGTGAGTGTCATGATAAAACTGAATGACTACTTAGGGACCCTGATTAGACTATTGGTGAGACTCCAGTGGTTCGTAGAGGTCTCCAATTCCTACTTACTTTCATGTATTCCACAAAACCCACCCTGGGTTTTTGTTTGTTTTCTTTTTAATCTGATTCTTTCCTCTCTACTTGTTTAAGTTGCCACTGAAATAAATGTGCCTTTTGAAGCAAATGCCCAAATGACTGGTCCTCAGACACCGCCTCTTGTACTGGGAGAAGAGCGTCTTCTTTCTCTGCTTTTCTGCAAATCCTGGTTGGACAGAAGGGAAGGAAGATGGGCTTGGTTTTAGGTTGATAGTGGGAGCAGAAATAGTTTAGAGGTGTACAGAGCACATGGCTTCTGCCAGAGTCAGCCCTCTGACATGGCTGAGGTTCCGAGTGCAGCCTCAAGGGGTGGGAGGAGAGGATGGTGATGCATGTATCCTTGCTGAAAATTTAAAAGGCAACCAGGATTACGTGAGGCGGTTCTATTATGAAAATTAGGAGCATGTTGCTTATTGCTGGCATTTCTGAGTTAAGACTACAGTTGTTAACACCAAAGTCTCATTTGAATCCAGACTATGGAAACGATTGGCAGTCACCTCGAAAGATTAGGAGCATGCTCCCAGACTCTTTCAGTGACCCTGTTGGCCAGTTGTTAGATGTTTCTTATAAATGTCAACCTGTCATTAAAAATGGCAATTCTTCATCACAAACCACCGAGGTAGTGTATTTAAATATACCTCACACTTTCTTGGTAAGTCCTTCTGGCTAAGAGCCAACCACGTTGGTGAAAGGGAGAGTCTTGGTTTCATGGTGTAATTTAAGGCAAGCACATAGGGTACGTGGACAGTTACCTCAGTACTGGTAGGATGGTGCTCCTGGAAAGATAGCTGTTTTGCTTTTGTTCTTAATTGCTACTGTATTTGTAAATAGAGAATCTTGGCACAATTCCCTGGAGGAACCAATGCCCTGTGTGTGTTCACTTGCACACCGAAGTTAAATTCCTGTGTGTGTGTTGAATTTAAGTCTTCTTAATGGGATTTAAAATACACTTTGCACAACCCCTGATGAATGTCAACGTCTCATCCTTTGATGCGTGCTTAACCACAGATACCGATCCTCATCGAGACTTAAATCAGCACCTGTGTTCAAGGGTAACTGTGGAGACCAGGATACAGCCACACACTTACTTGCATGTCACTGTTGCCTCTTGTAGAGTCTCAAAGAATGTTCATTCATAAACTAGAGAAGCAGGTTAGGAATGTTTTGTAGAATGTGGTTTGTTGTTGTGGTTTTTGTTGAACGGGACTCCTCCCCCCAAACTCACACTTTTAAAGAACTCTCAAGAGAGAGAGACATCTGAAAGAAACTGTGACTGTAAGGACAGGCACTAAAACCCAAAATCTGTCACTTGAGGCTGTGGTTGGAGATCTTCAGGGTCCCCTCTTGCTAGGTGTCTTTGTCTTTAAGCAGAGGCCACTTGAGGATAAAATCATACCCGAATCATTTTCAAGTGATTATGATGCATAAGCCAGTGAGATGACCTGCTTTCCCAGGGAAGGCCTCCTCACCCCTTCTACTCCAGGGAGAAGGAGGATTCACCTCCCGGCTTTTCCTTTCTCCGGCTTCCTTTCCCCCTCTTCTTGTGCCACTGGCATTGGCAATGGGACATTCTAGTTGAAAACAGGGTGTCAGCTTCCTTTCCTGTTTGCGAATAGGAACCACACACACCAATGAAGATCAGGGAGGCTTAACTACATGCTGCCGACTGAATTATACTATTTCTGTTAAGGCAGATAATGCATTTTAGAGCAAATATTTATTCAGGCTCCATGTGCATGGAGCTAACCAGGCTTGTTACACATTGCAGGAGTAAGGTAAGCCATCAGAATGAAACTCTTCAAAAAATAATTTTCCATGATCTCCATTTTGGCTGCACCCATTACATTCAGTTTTGTTGTATTGCATTTAACAGTTCGAAATATATGACAAATTATGAATGAGAATCCACCCCGTTGTCTTCATATAATCATCTATCTGGCAGTAAAATTCTGAAGCACATTATGAAATCCATTTTCTTGTCATGTGTTAGTCATAATCTAGGTGGCATCTCCAGCAGCAGTCCCTCGGAGTCCTGCCTGGGAAATGATTATCTGACTCTGTGCCCGGCTGCTCTGTGGGTTGGTCCCAGGGCTGACGGGCTAAGGTTTAGTTGGTTAGGGGGAGAGCCTTTCTTCCCACCCCTCTGGCCACTCAGGTGAAGAAGGTGACCTTCCCAGAGAGAGGGAAGGGCAGCTCCTTCATGTCATGACTGGCTTGTAAAAATAAACCTGATCTTTTTCCACTGGCCATACACGTTCCCTAAATAACCCAGGGAGAAAGTGTAGGGCTGCCTAACTGTCCAGAGTGGCCTGTTTCCGCTTCCATTCATAAACCCGCCTAGAAGTGCATGGGAACCATTACTGAGAATGTCAAATCAGTAAATGTTTCTGATTTGATGATGAATCTGAGGGCTAACACCAATAAGCCAGGGGTTTTTGTTTGTTTGTTTGTTTTGTTTTTAATCTCCTAATACCCCAGCTAGTTAACCTGCATGAAGCTATGGTAGACAGGTATGGTAGAAGTTACTTTCTAAGGATTTTGTCGTTGGTTGACAGTGACAGAATGCAGTCTTCAGACTGATATTAGAAGGCAGGGATAGTTTTGCACTCAGTTGTGTCTGGTAGTCAGCAGGACTATGTTACATGGTCAAACATACAGATGCTAATTGGATATAGTATGTATAATCTTGGATAAATATAGCCCACTAATTGAATATTTAATTTTGAAATAGAACAAAAGAAGAGATGGCTACCTCTAAAATTAGATTATAAAACCTTAAAATGTTACCAGCCACTGGAATGGTTTTCATCATCTTGTTCTTCATCTGTTAGCTTTGCCATTGCTGACTCTGTTAGGGTCCTGTGACTGATGTCCATCTAGTCTTGGTGTAATCTCTCTAGTGATTATTGAACATCTATCTACTATATGTAAGACTTTAAGCAAGGATCCATGCATCCATCCATGCTATTACAGACATTACCAGGGTTAGAAGTTTGGGTTTTTTTCTCCCAGTGGTATAAGATCAGTATGCTAGAATCTTATTTTAATTAACACAGTGATTTATCTGCATCTTTTTACTTTTCACTTTTTTTTCTGTTCCTTAGCCTAAAGTTAAAAAAAAACAAAAACTTGAAACTTGAATTTGCAGTCCAGGTATAAGAAGAGTGTGTGTACGAACAGAATTTGGAGTTTATTATCACAGTAATGACAGAGCTAATGAAGAGCTGGGGAAGGTTTATAACATCCACGCCGTTCTGAAGAGGGATCCATTCAAAGTGCCTAAAATGAGGTGTAACTGAGTGACTTCCGTAGATAAAGTGGTAAAGTCAAAGTGAGACCCCTCCTGGGTGTGAGTTTAAATGCTTAACCCTCCAAGAAGTCCCTAGCCTTTTCCTTCCTCGTCTACGGTCCTGTAGTTGTAACTTTCAGAGGGTATCTTAAAAAAAAAAAAAAGAAATCATTTGTCAAAAGAGAGGAGCATATATACATATATATGATCAAATACATGCACACGCACACGCACATGCACACGCACACGCACACACGGTTGGCAGAAGGTATAGGGAAGATTGAGCAGGATAGGATTCAGGCAGCCAGTATGGCGCAGCTGCTCAGCTGTGGAGAGTGTTACCTGGTTTTAAATGTTGTCCCTAGAAAAGGATGTGGACGCCGAGGGTGTCAGGGCTCAAACAGGTGGCAAGGGATCCCATTTGGCATCTTAACAACATCCTGTAGCTTTTGACTACAGCACTGAATGCCATGGGATATTTTGAGTAGTACGTTTATCCCATGGCTTAATTTGTTTCCATAAAATTAGGGCATAGGTCAAAAAGGCATATCGGGCCTAATTGTGAGCCACATTTTTGAGTCATTTTCTTGAAAGATTGCCAGTATTTGTTGAATGCATTGCCAGACAAAAGCAGACGAGCTCAGACACCCTGAGAAAGGAAGCATTGAATGGCTGAGACCTGACATACAGGATATTCCTTTATGAGGGGCCACGAGCCTTCCTACGGAAGTGTTGGGGTCTCTGATATTGTCAATAGTTTTTTCTTAATTACAAAATGATTACCAGTCTTTAATAATTAAGAAAACCTAACATAAATTTCTGTTGTCATTCCCCAAAAAACAAATGTGTTGCTTTTCTGGTTTGTGAATTTATCACTAATTTGTAGGCTTTTTTTTTTTTTTTTTTTTTTTTTAATTTGCCTTGTTTTATTTTAGCATCTTACACAATCTGTGAGCAAGCTGCAGAACTGGATAGTTTAGTTATAGGTCAGGGCCCAAAATGCCCATTTAGCTCGCTACGAATGGTGGCAGGGTGTGACTTTTGAAAGCTCCAAACACACACCTGTGCACAACGATACCCAGTTCCTACTTGGTGCAGAATGACAGCAGGTTCTTTGACCTTTTGGAAAGACCTGCTCCCACCCCGTGCCATGCTTCCGAATGTAACGCGGAAGCATTAATGCTTTTTGTTCTGAACATGACATCTCTCAAGGAAGTGTCTGGAGTGTGCAGATTTATTCTTGAATGTGGAAACGTGGCAGGCCACCTTCCCCACGCCTTACAGCTTCCCCTAAAATACGCAACAAACACTTGCACTCAGGCAGAGTTGGGAGCAGTCTTCAGCTGGCTCTTCAGCCATGCCATGAAGACCCTGCTTCTCATGGCTTACCACCACACCGATAGGACACCGTGTAAATAATCCCTTTCTGAAGACCCGCTTCTTTCACTTCTTTCGGTTCTGTGTCTGTTTAGAAAAGGTAGTCTTTTTTAACTTGCTGGATGAAAAAAAAAAAAAAAGAATTAGCGGGAAAATTTTTTAAAGATGTGTTTTAATTTTATATTCCAAAGGTTTGTAATAGCAATTTTGTTTAAAAAAAAAATCAGGCCTTAGCACATGGATAAGAACCAGGGCTTTTTCAAAAGCCTCATCTGTGTCTGGGCATTTAATCATTCTGAGCTCTTACCCAAATGATCAAGGCCTCTTGGGTCTTTCAGACTGTAAATATTGTGTAGTTTAGAAAAAGATAAGCATTTTTTAAAGAAAAAAGCATCAGATAGATTCTAGGTGTGTAACAAGGCTAAACTTAAAAGTCTTTCCTAAAATTCTGGTTAGAAACTTCACTAAACTCCCTCTCCTGAGAAGATTCAGTTACAAAGGCCTGTCTCTGCCACGTTGGTTTACTTTTCTGGGGTCATGAGGGAAATTACCTTAACCCAGCAACTGAGCACCCAGGCGATAAGGACGTGAGGTCCATTTCACGTGGATGGAGTGTCACCATAGCGAATCATAGAGCAGCAGAATGCTCAGCCTGGGCCCTTGTTTCTTCTACATGAAACATAAGCCCCATGTGTTTATTGCTGCATCAACAGGAAAGCTTTCCCTCTGGGGGGCTGTGGGGAGGATTCTGTGGTGGCTTTTCCTTTTGCTTAGGCGCATGCCAGCTCTGAACTTGAATCTTCATTTCAGCCTTCCCCAACCCATTCCAACCACCTTTGAAGCCTTTACTTTCCACAAATCCAGCCTTGAAGACAGCAGATTCTTAAAAGGATTCCCTGTGTACTTAGGCATTCAACCATCTGCCTTATGAGGGCATTGCCTGAAGGCCTGTCTGTCTTCACGTTCTTGAGGGCAGAGGCAGAGAGGGGATTTAACAGACCAAATAGAAAGGTTTCATATGTTGTTTTTTTTTTTTTTTTTTTTTTTTTTTTTTTTTTTTTTTTTTTTTTTTTTTTTTTTTTGGTTTTTCGAGACAGGGTTTCTCTGTGTAGCTTTGCGCCTTTCCTGGAGCTCACTTGGTAGCCCAGGCTGGCCTCGAACTCACAGAGATCCGCCTGCCTCTGCCTCCCAAGTGCTGGGATTAAAGGCGTGCGCCACCACGCCCGGCTCATATGTTGTTTTTAAATCTCATTTAATGGTGACAGTGGAGGGTAAAGAATAATGTAGGCATAAAGAATTTTTTTCCACTGCTTGCTAAATTAATTCTTCTTAGGCCACCCTGACTCCAGTCCTCACCCAAAGAGCTGACTTAGCTGGCTAGAGAGGCATCCTCAGGACGGAAGCGCTTCCAGCCTGGACTCTAAGATGGTTTCAAGTCCATGGTCCATTCAAGTCCATTCTGACAGAAGAGCTTTACTGCATCATAATCGCAGATTTCCAGAAAAGTGAAGCAACCTCATCTATAGAAAACAGACATTGTTCTCATCGGTTCTGTGCATGTAACAAACTGCCTTTCATTTCTGTTGTATGGTCTGATATGATTTTAGTTTCTGAGACATGTGTTTCCTCCTGTCTTGAATATGAAAAAAAAATCTGTGAAAATGATATAACTATGCATTTTTGCTGAAAACAAATGTACAAAATAAGAATAAATGATTTGTAAGCACAGTAAAATGATGTGTGTGTCTCTGCTAATGTTCAGACCATATTCTTCAGCTAAGTATTCCCAAACTAACAGTAAGATAGATGGAAAAACTCTCGGTAGTCGGGAGGCTGAAGCTAGCCTGGGCTACATAATGAGTTCCAGACCAGCCCAAGATACCTAGCAAGTCACTGTCTCAAAAAAATAAAATAAAATAAAAAGCAGCAAAGTATGTAAAATACTGATAAATACAAGGAAATACGACAATCAGAAGAATATTGTTACCCTGAAAAATCCTTAGTATATTATTTTTACGTTTGTTAAACGAAAAAGGAAAATGCCTAAGGTGCTTTGAGGTCATATCGCCTGTGATACAAGCTCATTGATTTTGAGGGGTGTGCATGGTCCATGGGTACCGGGCAGTGAACACTGTCCTTGAACTCTGATGATGTTGGGAATTTACAATATGTTTTATCTACTAAGAAGAAAGACCCAACTTAAGTCTTTTAGCTCGAAGCATTTTAGCACTAAGCCTTTAAACCTCACTGACTCTGTTGGAGACTTTTGGTTATTAGAGACAAACTTTTTCCTTTCAGTGAAAGGAAGAAGGTTTATAGAAGGAGCAGGGGCAGTTCACAGACTACGAGAGCGGATTGGTGAGGCAGACAGTACTGGGGATTCCAGCTGAGAACACCTGCTTTCGTCCAGGGTTGCTCCCTAGGGCACTGCTGCCAGATCAGCCAACCTCAGCTGCTGTCCAGCCTGGTTAGGTCTATCCCCAAGGCACATTCCTGGGAAGGTAGCTGATTGGCCTCCCTTAGGTCACATGGTATGGGTGTCTGTCATTTGAGCCTTTTTTAGAATGACCAGAGAGGTAGAGACAGTTTCCCACAGGAAGGCTGATAGGCAGACAAACTAACTGCTAGCCAGACAAAATGAACTGCTAGCCATCTCATCCCCCCTCTGTGCTATATGGTAGAGGCAAACCACAAATGCCCATCATTGTGGAGTATGAAGTCATGGCTGCCTTACGGGAAGGTGAGAGTGTGTGTCTGTGGGTGCCAGGTAAGCCAGTGTGCTACTACCTTGGGGTCCCCATTGAAGGGAGGAAGGAAGGAGGGAGGGAGGGAGGGAGGGAAGGAGAAAGGAAGGAGGGAGGGAGGCAGAAAGGAAAGAAGGAAGACTAACATACCAAAATAATAGCAGCCATAGCCCAGCCTCCCCCGGCTAGCACATACCCTCCCTTCTACACAAGAATTCTTTGCAGTACACACAACTACTACATGGATGCTCCAACTCTTACAGCCCCTTCCCAAAGACAACACCAAATCCTGAATCTCCTGATTCGGTACTTCAGCCCTCAGAACCACCCTCATTCAGGTTAAGAATCATGCACTGGGTAAGACATTTGGCCACCTCCCAATTGTTCTCGGGCCACTCCTAAGAGGGCTACTCCATCTGGTTGCCCATGGTCTCCTGACCCCACCAGACCCTTTCCTGGTGCTTTCTGACTCACTTACCACTTATCCCTCACCCATTCTTGCATGGGGGAGCTGCTTCTAGACTTCCTGGGACCTTTTTGTAAGGTCCTGCCAATGGGATGAAATGGTAGAAAACAGGATTTGCAGGAATGGGGCAGAAGGCTTTTTCCCCTTTCCCAGCCTTCTAGGGTTTTTTTTTTTTTGGTGGGGGGGTGTTGCTGTTTTGTTTTGTTTTTTTGAGACCTCTACCCTGGTTACTCTTATCAGCATTGTCTAGCCCTGAGAGAAGAAGGCAAAATAAGAACAACTCTAGCAGGTGCAGGGGGTCAAGTAGATTGGTCACAAGAAGACTGTTTAGTCTGCGCCTGAAGCCTACGCACCTTTGGACTTTCTCTTATGAGCCAATAAACTCCCTTCATTCCAGGGTTCAGTTTAGGTTGGACTTACTGCTGAATCCTAAGTGTCTCAATGTCTCTGTAAGATTTGTTCGCCTCAGTCATGCCAATTAAAACAGAAAAAAAAAGCAAGGAGATTTATTGATTTATTCGTTGCAGCCACCTTGGAAGGGGGACAAAGAAAACCAGTGTCCACCCCCCACCGCCACCACCAAGTTCATCTTCCGATGACCCATCATTGTCTGGGCTTCAGTCTCACCGTACAAGGTGACCTGACAAACTTTTAGAACTGTGAAATCTCTCTTCTAGAGACGAGTTGGATGGCCCCGCCCCCAATGGGACCTTTTCTCCTGGCATGGGATTCCTAGAGACGTTCCCCTCTCTTGGGGTCCATTGTCTCGATAGTCTGAGATATGAAGAGATAGATGCAAGTGTTTCTGGGGACTATCTTCATGTCTGCCAGGTGGGTCACTGAACACACAACCCCAGCCCACCCCCAAGCTCAGCGAGGCCAACTTTTTAGAATCTGCATACTAAATCTTTGTAAACCTTTTAAAATGACTTTATTGGGTGGGAGTTGCGCCACAGCCCACGCGTGGAGATCAGAGGGCAACTCGAAGGAGCTGGTTCTTTACTTCCAGCGCATGGTTGTGTGGGTTTCTGAGACAGAAACATCCCATCCTGCAGGGAAGCTCCTTAAACAACAGGAAGGTAAACAACTCAGAACAGCTTCAGGAAGTCCCTGAAACTGACCAGAGTCACTCGGCCCCTCCCAGACAGAGTAAGCAGTAAGAGCTGAGCGTTCTCCCCTAGGGAAGCCAAGCTGCAATAAAGACTTTTCAGACTAGCAAAGCTGTCACCCCTGCTGGCATGGGCTTTGGTGATGCCACTGTCTTTGAGTCATTCCTTTACCTGTAAGTAGCCCCTCGTCCATATTAGTGTAAGTAACCCCAGTAAAACTCGTTGGTCCACAAAGTTGGACTTTGGTGCTATCTGTACTTTGGTTTGTTATGGGTTCCCTATCAGAGGTGAGTAGACGTGTGTGTTTTATCTCCCCAAGAGAAGTTTTATCACCCAACACAGTGGCATTGAACTCAGGCCCACGTACATGGTGGCAAGCACATTTACCTGCCATCTTAGGGTTCCTATGGCTGTGAGACAAAACCAGGGCCAAAAGCGACTTGGGAAGGAGAGGGTTTATGTCGGCTTACAGCTCTCAGGTCACACTGTCACTGAGGGAAGTCAGGACAGGACCTGCAGGCAGAAGGCAGGAGCGGAAGCAGAGGCCGTGAAGGAGCTCTGCTTACTGACATGCTCAGCCTGCTTTCTTAAACAGCACAGGACCACCTGCCCGGGGGTGACCCCACCCACCCTGAGCTGGGTCCTCCCACATCAATCATCAATCACGAAAATGCCCCACAGACTTGCCTACAGGCCAGTACGATGGAAGCGTTTTCTCAGTTGAGAGTCCCTCTTCCCAGATAGGTCTCGGTTTGTATCAGGCTGACAAGACCCCACCCAGCATACCCACTAAACCGTTTTGTTGGCCCTAGAATACGTCATTTGTAAGTACAGATGTTCTGCCTCTGGACTCAGTCAGTGATCCTCTTGTGACACCCCGAGGTATTTCCTTTCTCCACCCTGTCCCCCGTGCAGGTATTTCAAGTCTCTAACCCCATTGCTCTCCACCTCTCCTCAAATTTCAGCTCCCACCACTTCCCACCTGTTCAGAAACCACGCTGAATCCATCAGGCATTGCTCGCCAGTGGGTTTCCAGCCATTTCCTCCCGACTGAATTAGTCATGAGAGCATTAACACATGGGCTGCTAGTGGCTTCCATTTCCCACTTGAGAACATTGCCTTGCTCAAGTCCCCCAAGCCCGCCTCCATGCCGTCCTCTGATCATCTTCCACCCCACCCGCTTTACAGCCGGCTTCTGGAAAGGTGCTGGGTGTCGTCCTCACTTTTTTTACCCCCCACTCCTCCACCCACTGTGCTCTGGGTCCATTAATGTTCCTACAATCATTAACCACTTCCTCGCTGACTAATAAAGAATTATGTATTTATTTATTTGTGTGTGTGTGTGTGTGTGTGTGTGTGTGTGTGCGTGCATGCGCACGCGGTATACATAGGGAAGGGAGGCATATGCATGGATGTGTGGGTGTACTAGACCCTGCACGGATGTATGGAAGTCACAGGTCAGCGTCTTCATCTCTTATTCTCCACCTGAGTTTTCAAGACAGGCTCTCTCTCTGAACCTGGAGCTTGCTGTTTCAGACTGGCTGATCAGCGAACACTGGGATCTGTGCATGCCGCCATGCCCTCCCATGCTGCAGTTACAGATGCATGCTGCCATGCCCTCCCATGCTGCGGTTACAGATGCATGCCGCCATGCCCTCCAGTACTGTAGTTACAGATGCATGCCACTATGCCGGGCTTTCACTTGGGTGCTAATAATCCAAATTCAGGTCCCCATGCTTGTGTGGCAACCATTTTGCCCATGAGCTACCTCCCCAGCCAGCCAGCCACTTCTGAGATCCTCTTTCCCATTACTTTCCCTTAAGACTCTCTCTGTGACCTCTGTAAAACCGTCTGCGACTCTCACATGACCGCCTGTGCTGGCTTATCTTCTCCATGCCTTCATGAAGAAAGGTTCAAAGTATGAACAGAAACCATCGACCTCACTGTATTTTGAGGCCTTGTCAGCAGCTTTCTGATTCAGCTGCTAGGCATCAGCATTTCTGCCCCACCAGGGCACTGCTGTTCTTGCTCAGGAAACTTGACCTTGGCTCTAGACTCCTATCCAGTGAGTCTGTAAGGCAGCCATTGCGAGATAATCACCCCCCCCCCCACCTTCACCTCAGTTGCCTGAGTGGGTTCTGTGGTCTGCAGCTGAGTCCAAACTGATATCCCGGGTAAGCAGAGAAAGAGATGATCAGAAACTGTGGGCAAGCTGGCCAGGAGGGTAAATGAGGGCGAGACAGGAGGATTGGGAAGTCAAGGCAATTCTCAGCTACATAGAGAATTCCATTCTTGCCTGGGCCATATGATGAGTTTGAGGCCAGTCTGGGCTTCATGAGACCCTGTCATAAATGGGGTGAATTGGGGTGGGAGGGGATTCTAGAAACATGGAGGCATAGCTCCGTGTTCTCCAGACCACAGGCAAGTATACTGTTTGGCTTCTGATTTTTTTTTTTTTTAAATCTTTAATTTTCTTGGCAAGATGAAGCAGGCAGCCTCGTTAGGGAGTTTGGTTCAAAGCAAAACAAAATCAAAATAATAAACATTAGGAAGTTAATCACCTAGAAATCTGCCCCCCCCCCTTTAAGAGGGGATTTTAAATGAGTAAAGGAGGTACAGCATGGATACCTAGAATGTTCATCAGATGAGGGGCTGATGAGATGGCTCAGTGGGTAGAGGTACCTGCTGCCAAGCCTGATGATCTGCGCTCCATCCCTGGCCCCACATTGTGGAAGGAGAGACCAGACTCCTGCAAGTTATCCTCTGAGCTGTACATGTGCACAGTGCCATGTGTATGTGCACACACACACAATTTTTAACACAGTATGTACCAAATGAAAGAAATCTGAAATAAATTCCATAAATGACAAGTAGTGTTTTCATAAAAATGGTAATTTATACACTGTTCACATCAATTTCATGCTCCAGGGACCAAAAGGTCAGTCATGTTATATCCTGGTTGGTTTTGTTGACTAGGGACAAGCTCTACTCATTTGGGACGAGGGAAGCTCAACTGAGAAAATGCCTCCGTCAGATCACCTCTAGGCAAGACTGTGGGGTCTTTTCTTGATTGGTGGTTGATGTGGGAGGGCCCCACTCACTATGGGCACTCTTCCACGGCCTCTGCTTCAGTTTCTGCTTCCAGGTTCCTGCCTTAAGTTCCTGCCCTCACTTCTCTCAGTGACGGATTACAGAATGGAAGTGTAAGCAAAATAATTTCCTCCCTTGAGTTGCTTTTGACCACAGTGTTTTCTCGCAGCAGTAGAGACCTAGCGAGGACATAGAGGAAGCATGTACAGTTCTAACACTGGGTGAGAATTCTGAGTCTTTGATCTGAAAAGTTAACCATGGCCTGCCAGCCTTTCTGGAGGGGAGGAGCCAGAAATGAGCTGGGCTTTTAGGAACCACTTGCTTTCTTCTTGTTTAGGATGTCTGTACTGCATCTGCTGTTTCTACTCACAGCTCCCTGAACTTCCTTGAAAATGGGTCCCTCCCACTGAACCCACTGATCCTTGGTGGGACGGTGTCACCAGGGGTTCATATGACCTGAGCTTGCCCCTTCCTCCTCCACAAACACCTTCATGCAGTTCCACACGCAGCCTTCCAACAGTCTTTCTCTTTTTGTTGTTCTTTTCCATATTTCATTGGTGGCTTGTGTCCCCTTTGAGTAAAGAATACAGGCTGAGAACTCCTGGCTTCCTGGGTGGCGAGTAAGGAACTTGGAGGTTGTGACTCCAAGTAGCAAGCAAAGAGCTAGCAAAGAAGCTGAAGTGAAAAGCCGCACTTCTCAGATCTACCAGACAAACGAGGCCACAGAGCAACTGCTGCCTAGAATCGGAGATGGACATGGGAACACAGAGAACCACAGAGCAGGAAGTAGGACGGAGTGTTTGGGTTGTCTTCGAATTTCATTCACCCTACCCGGAAGACATGTCTATTTTTCAACCAAAAGAACCATGAGGCTTACTGAAAAGAGGGGGATACCTACAGTTTGAAGATGCAAAGCGTGCATCAGAATGAGGTTCAGATTTGGTAAGAATGTTGGTATCAGTAGACTCAAAACAGTTGGGCTAAGGATTCCAATGATGGAAACCATCAATATACCAGAAAGGTAAGTAACTACACAGAGCGGGGAATTAAACATTCAGATAGGTGTGGTGTGGCATGCCTGCCCTCAATAGGCATTTAAGGTTATTATTAAGGACTAAATCGTTAGGCTCAAAAAAGCTAATGGTTAGGGATGTAGTTTAGGGGCACAGCACTTTTCCTAGCATGGGGAAAGGTCCCGGCTTTATTCCTAGTGCTTAAAGAGCAAAAAGATTGGAACACAAACACACAGAGAAAACAGTGAACTGAGAAGAAAATGCTAGAAAATATCTGAAGCTGTGGACCGTTTGCAGCATGTCATGTACAGCGGGGATAACAGAAGAGCTAAGAAAGAACACTGGATTCATCATGCGCTCGACATCTGCAGCCTGCAGGGGAAGAAAATCGTTCCCACAGAACTTTCATTATTTTTTCATCACTTGCAAATGATTTTCTCTCCTTTCTGTCTCAGAAATCCACTCTCAGTTTCTGTTCTCCAATTTTTTTTCTTGCAAGGTAAAATAATTCCTTTAAAAATATGTTTAATGTAATGAGATTGTAATGTTTAAAGCTGTAGTACTAGCAAGAAAGAACGCACACCCGCCTGCTCACATAATCTCCTCCTCTCCCACCCAGATCCTCCACAACATAGAAACACCTGTAGGAAATGTCCAGAAGGGTGGGAATCATGTGGATGTTTATCAGTATAAAATATAATTCTCTTCAAGATGTAATTATCGCTTCCACATTATTGCCAGACACAGCGGCTCACACCTATAATCACAGTGCTTGGGCTAAGGCAGGAGGATTGCTATGAGTTTATGCCAGCTTGGGGTAGTAAAACCCCGAGAGGGTTTCTACTCCAACCCTCTTAATTCGGTGGTGGCTGTATTAGAGGGTCTTCACCTCGCTGCAGGTCTGCTCTGATGGCAGTCGATACATGTGAGCCTCAAGTTTCTTCAGGTTCTGATTTTAGTTCACAGAAACATAAAGTACAAGAGGAGACTGGTTATGATGACCCAGTGGGTAAAGGCTCTTGATGCCAGGCCTGACGACCTGAGTCCAATCCCTGGGACCCACATAGCAGAAGGAGAGAAATGACTCCTTCAAGTTGTCCTCTGATCTGCACACATAAACCATGGCATGCACACGGGTGCCTCCCCCCACACACACACTAAAATTAATAGAAATGTACAGAGCAGATGTTTCTGCAGAGGTACAATAAATCAGCTATAGGAAGACTAGACTCATTCAAGTTTCTTTTTATTGTTAGTAC